>NC_057800.1:183871176-183881366 GCF_018294505.1 Triticum aestivum
GGCACGCCGCGTCATCGCCTGCTTCGGCTCGTTCCTATCTCGGCCTCGCAGGGGGAGGGGAGGGGGGTCCTGACCCCCCTCCCCCTGCTCGGCCTCACGCTACCTCATTGCTGCGCGCTAGGATTTGACAGGACGCAATGCGGGTATTCTGTTTCCACCCCCACCGCACGCACCCTAAACCCTAAAACCCCTAAGATAGATAGTGGGGTCACGGATGTGACGGACTCGCCTCCGCGTGTGACGACGCGGCACGCCACGTCGTCGCCTGCTCCGGCTCGTTCCTGTCTCGGCCTCGCAGGGGGAGGGGAGAGGGGTCCCGACCCCCTCCCTCCTGCTCGGCCTCGCGCTACCGCATTGGTCAATTCGCGCAATGCCGATTTCAATATCTATAAAATATTTAAATCCAAAAAATAACAACCTCAAATTTAACATGTTAAAAACGATTATCACACTGAAGTTCAGGATAGTTATTCAGTGAAGAACAATAACTATTATAAGTACAAATAACATACTAGAAAAAAAATAAAAAATACGCATATCCATCGCCCAATTACATGGCTGTTCACGGTACTAAATCAAAAAAATCCAAACCAATGCAAAGAATGAAAAGTAACATAAAAAGAAGGAAATATAGAGGAATTGCTTTATTACTTTGCAAAGAAGGAAAAAGCAGAAGTTCACGTATAAAGAACATAGAAGTCCAGCTTCTACAAACGACCCTTACATGATCTGGAAAAAGTGCATGCATACTTGGGCTAATCCCATGATTGCTCACGAGATAAAAGTATAAAAAGGAACATCTGAAGAATTAAAAATATGAAAGGAAACCAAACAAAGAAAATATAGAGCACCATGCGCCTTCGCCTTGCAAATGTGGAATGTAATCTGGAAAACCAGAAGTTCAACCATTGATAAAAAAGAGAAGTCCAAATCTTACCAAAGATAAGTGGATGATCAAAAAACTATACCAAAACATAGACTAAGGGAAAAAGAGGATGCATGTTCCTGTGGTCCAGCTCCACGCTTACACACTAGCTACAACAAAAATTGCAGAAGAAAATCTAGTAAGGGTTTCTGATATAAAGGACTTGCTGCATTATCTTGCAGCGAAAGAAAAAAGAAGAAGTTCAGGTATGACAACGTAGAAGTCCAGCACAGAAACCTCGACAGACCCAACAGGATCCACCTGATCCTCCCCCGATCCCGATCCCGAGCCACCCCAGCCCTGACAGGATCCAACGAAGGAAAAGAAGAAGTTCAGGTATGAAAATGCAGAAGTCCAGCTTGTACAACGACCATTAGAAGATCTAGAAATAATGAACAAACGATTCGTCCGAAGCATAAAATTATCTCCACAAGATTGCAACACGTCCGCTCCCCCTTGGAAATGATCTGGCAACTACCTTTCGACAACTAAAAGGACCAGAGGGCAAATTTCAAAATCGCTAAAATAACATGTGCAGAAACCCGCAGGAGTGCCAACATCAAATCGCTAGAAATCAAACCGTAAGGACCCTCCCGATTAAAATTTACAGATTAGTAAGCCTCGAATTTCACTAAATTACGCAAATCAGGCAGCAGACTTTAAAGAAAAATGAGAAATCAATAGAAGCGTGGGTTGCATCTCGGGCGGATGAAGAACACGGGCGATTTCAAATTTGTTTGAAATAACAAAGAATTTGTGCTCCAAACTCGTACTAAAACCTAATCCCCATTGTTCCAGAACTTTGACAACATCCAAAACATGCATTAAACTTGTAACAGAAACAAGTTCATCACGACCCCGAGAGCAAATCCGCCAACGTGCTAAAATCCGAATCAAAACAATCATTTAGACTCTAAAAAATGTGTCCACATTACACTTACATCACAAACAACACGAATGATCAGAAAAACTTGCAGGGGAAGCCACGGTTGCGAAGATAGCCAGAAGGTCAGGTTAGTACACAGGGAAGTTCAGGCGCGTTACTCAGGCAGTTCAGGTTGTGATCGGAATATTATTCTGATCCCGTGATCAGAATAGTGTTTATGTGTATAGATATATATATGTGTGTATGTTACTATTCATCACCCAGGGTGTAGAATAAATTATTCCTCACCCAAGGTAATCTTACGATCGTTTTATAATTAGATTACGTTTGGAATTCAAATAGTTACATTCCTATTGATTCACTACGTAAAATTTGACATAAGAAAATAAAAATATAGGTCACAAGACAAGAAAATTTACAGTTTATGTGTATTTTAGACTATGTTTTTACGTTTGTAATTTTACATAACATAAAATATTTTTTACGGCGATTATATATTTTCTTATGGTCTCTTTTTGCGTCGGAAATAAGACAAAACTTACGGAATGAAAAATTACGATGCATTGATGGTAAAATAGAGAGGGGTGAACAATAACTATTCCTCACCCACGGTGACGAATAGCGCGACCCTATATATATATACATACAGCCGGTCTATTCTGATAATATTATCAGAATAACTATTCTAATAACACTTCCGCACTGCACGCTCAATGCAAGTGCACGTCATTGTTTGAACCAAGTGTGCTGCAGTACTGAGGCGAGTGAACTTCCCGTTGCAAAAAACTGCATGCAGTGTTTTTTCTGGTACTGTTTTCACTCTAGTTTTTTAACCGTTTGTCGGAACGAGACGTGTAATATATCATTGAAAAGCTATGGATTAGGCGCAACTTCGCCGTGTTGAACACTTTTTGAGATTCCTCACGGTTTAAGAGCAGTTTTGAAAATGGTGCGGCTGATGACGAGTGGCAGCGAGCATTTTTTTACATTTTTTCTAAACAGTTCGTCGGAATGAAGAAAATGATACACCTTTGGATAGATATCATCGAGACGCATCTTTTTCATATCTATTTATTTCTCTAATTCGTTACGGTTTAAAAGCAGTTTCAAATTTACTAAATCGCGGAATTCTGTTTTTCAATTTTTTTCAAATTTTCGGTACTGTTTTCGCTCTAGTTTTTTAACTGGTTGACGAAACGAGGCGTATAATATGTCGTTGGAAAGCTATGGACGAGGCGCAACTTTCATACGTTGAAATGTTTTTGAGATTCCTTACGGTTTTAAGTTAATTTTGAAAATCGTGTGGAGGACGGCAAGTGGCAGCGGCCGTTTTTCATGAAATTTTTACAAATCGGTCGTCGAAATAATTCAAATGATATGCCGTTGGAAAGATATCGACGAGACACAACTTTTTCATGGTGAACACTCTCTCTAATTCCTTGCGGTGTAAGAGTAGTTTTAAATTTAGCGAATGCGGACACTCTGTTTTTCGCGACACCCAAATCGATGTGGGTACTTCATCTGACTGAGAACCATACTGCATCGGTCGAAAAACCGCACTGACTCAGACGGGTAAGAGAACTGCATGGTTTCTTTTTTGTAGGTCGTAATTTTTTGAAGACGAGAAAGAAAACCGCACTACTTTTAGACTGAAAACTGCACTGGATGAGAAGCTCAAGTGAGCTTCATGGTTTCTTTTCTGAGAAGACTTTTTTTTCAAACAAGCACTAAAATCGACGTGTGCACTTCATCCGACAGAAGAACGCACGGCTTTAGACGAAAAATTGCACTGGATCAACCGGCCAAATGAACTTCATGATTTCTTTCATCTTTTCTCTAACTTTTTTTATTAAACACGAAACACATGGTAACTCGTGGAATGAGTGCAATGCAGATCAGGGGAAAATGAACCGCTACACAAATTAAAGTGCACTGAATGGATTTTTTGTCATTTTCAAACTACTTTTTAATAAATACGTCCAAACTGAATTATCGAGGCTAGTGTACTACATTTTTTTGCAAAATGCTTTTGTAAGTTTTACACGGTTGAGGTTAGTGAACGGCACTATTATTTTTCATTTTTTTCCTCTCATTTTTTTATAAATGCTCCTTGACTGCTGAGACGAGGCAAGTGTACTGCATCATTGTTTTTTCAGAGTGAGCCACAAAGAACTCTGTCCACCCACACACCGGACTGCAAGCGCACCACCACCAAACCGCATGAATGCAATGCCCGAACTGCAACGAAATCATACATACAAACATGTACACACCCATTGCACAACAAAACGAGCACTAGAGCTCTCCTGGAAGCGAACCACACTTTCTATACTACAAACAAAACAAAAGCAAAACGATCGAATTGCAAGAATTGCAAGCCCAGACGTTCCACACTGCACGAACACTGTCAGGTGTACCGCCATTTTCTACTAGTGCCAAACTGCATGCACACGAGCACCGAACCACATGGTGTGCCTCTCCGAGCAGCCTTGCTCGCCGCATGATGCGTCCCTGTATTGCATTAGTGTCAGGCGAACTGCACACTTAAGCCGCCGAGGAAATGCACGATTAGGGGGCGAACCACAAGCATGTGTTGGAGGAGCTGCATGTTCTGCTTTGCCCGAGCTGCATGTTTCTGCTTGCGAAAGTGCACGGGCTACGCACGCGGGATCAGCCGATGGTGGCCGCCACCAGAACCTTATCTAGTAGCAGGAAGACAGCCACACCCCATCAGGCCGACTGCAGCACAGGTTGGCATACGTCGGGGGAAGCCCAAGGAAGGGGCCGACCACCGCACCATGGGGAACTCCATGGGATCCCGCCGGGCAGTTGAGGGGAGAAGCCTGGCCCTCGGGCGGTGCGCCACCGGCCCATCGCGCGAGCAGTCGGATGCAGGTGGGCGACCCCTGTAGCGGCCGGATCCGCGACTAGAGTGGCCGTACGCGAGGCCAGCGTGGCGCTGGGGACCTTGCCGGCAAATCCGCACCCAGTCATGCCTCCTCGTCGCGGATCTGATCCATCCTCATCGCCTGCCGCCGCTAACTCCACCAGATCAGCGAGATCTGACGGTTTCCGCTGCCGCCACCCTTTTGATGCCCGGTCTCCCTCGACCAAGAGGGTCAACGCCGGGCCGCTGGTTGGTTGCGGGGGGCGAGGTGGGGAGCCGCCGCTCCTAGTGTGGGTGGGGTGGGAAGCCGCCGCTCCTGGTGTGGGCGGCGCGGGGGAGGGAGGTTGTGTGGCGATGCGGGGAAGGAGGTGATGCCCCTAACCAGTGGTGGATGTAGCAGGGAGGGAGGTGGTGCGGTGGGGAAGACGGTGGGAGGAGGCGGGTGGTGGGCACAAGGAGGAGATGTGGAGGAGTGGGCGGGTGGATTTTCGGATGGGTGTCTACGGTGGTTAGGTGTTATCACAATAAGGGAAAGTGTTATTAGAATAAGGTCTTAAGGGGTGTTCTTAGAATAGACCCACCATATATACACACACACACACACACATAAACACTATTCTGATCACGGGATCAGAATAATATTCTGATCACAACATGAACTTCCCGAGTAACGCGCCTGACCTTCCTCGTGTGCTAGGTTGAACTTCAGCTAAAAGGTGTCCAAATGGGGCTTGCTATATACTGGTGGAAAGCTATGGACACCAGTATCATGACCCAAGTTAATTTTTTGGCAAAATGTAAGCGGTTTAAGAGAAGTTTTGAAAACCGTTTTTTCTTCGTACAAAAAACGTGAATCGTATTTTCGATCGCATTTTAAACCATTTATCGGAATGAATCAAATAATATGGCGTTGGAAAGATGCTGCAAAACCGCTCCTTCCACATGTTGAAAGTTTTCTCTAATTCCATATGCTTAAAGCGTAATTTGGAAAATCGTAGAATTTCGCAAACGGAACACCCGAGTTGGTATTTTTGATGTCATTTCTAAACGGCAAACCCAATTGAGGCAAATAATATGGCGTTGGAAAGCTTATGAAAATGCGCTACTTTTTCATGTTAAATTTGTTTTCGAATTTTGAATGGTTTAAAAGTAATTTAGAAAACAGTACAAGTTCCACCGAGTTCGTATTTTCGAGCTAATTTTTCAAAAGTACATCCAAATGCAGCAAATGATATGGAGTTGAAAAGCTTGAAGAAATGCGAAACATTTTTGTATATATTGTTTCTCCTAATTCATTACTGTTTTATGTCAGTTTTGAAAATGGCTAAAATCTTATTTTTGCCGTAATTTATACAAACTTTATCGGAATGGGGCAAATAATATACCGCTGAAAAGCTACGGAAAATGTGAAACTTTTTCATGTTGATGGTTTTCTCCGATTCCTAGCCGTTTTTATGTAATTTCGAAAATGGTGAGATCGCTCGTTCTGCCTTTATTTCGAAATAGATTCTTCGAAAATGCACCGCGTGAAGAACCTGACCTTCTCGGCATGTGTACCTGAACCTCACTCTGTTTTTCATGTGTTTTTTTTTGCCCGTAGCTCTCCATCCACTGCTCGTAGCTCTGCATCCACTCACCGGAATTGAGCAGGTGATATACCGATGGAAAGCTGCTGTAAACACGCAACTTTCCCGTGTTGATCATTTTTTCATAATCGCGATGATTTTAAAAGTTTTTCATATAAAATTCATTCAGCGTAGTAGTTGAACTTCCTGTTGTTTTCACGTTGAACTTCTGTGATGTATTTTTGTTTGTAATTTTCTCATCCATTCTTTAGTGTTACACAAATAATATTCCTTTTGTACAAACGTCTCTCACAATAAATTTTTTAACTTTCTCCGACCGAGGACTTGAACTTACACAAATGATATTCCTGTCATTTTGAGGTAAATTAGAAAATGGCGAGATCATGATTTTTGCGTTCATCGCTAACGAAAATGCACTGCATGAAGTAGTTGAACTTCTGGGGCATGTCTGTTTGAACTTCACTCTGTTTCACTTTATTGTATTTTTCTTATATGAATTACACACCATGTAGTAACCGAACTTCCGGTTGTTATCACTTTGAACTTCTCTCTGGTTTGAGAGAATTGTTTTAAAAGACAAAAAACAACATTTTTTATGTATTTTGGACATCTAAATACACGGTGAACCACTCTCATAAGAATTTTTTGAACTTTTCCTCACCGAGCACTTGAACTTCTAGCAACCATTTTTTCCGTTTATGAGTTGTTTTTAAATGTGCAAAAAATGGCGTTGTGTTTTTTATTTTTTGACAGGTAATCCTAGGTTTTAATAAACTCCAAAGTTCTGTGTTATTTCAATTTGAACTTCACCTTTTTATATTTTGATTAAAGAATTGTTTTCGATTTTTATATGAAAAATATCGAGCATGGAAATACAAGGTGAACCTCTCTCACAAGGATCTTTGAACCTCCCCGGACAGAGCACAAGCTTTTATTTTTCTATACTTTTATTCTCACCTGAAATGCATTCCTTGTAGTACTTGAACTTCTCGTTGTTTTCACTATGAACATCCGTCGCATTTTTGTGTATGTGTCGAATTACACGCTGAAGGTTGGACGTCAATTTTTTGCCATTTTAAAACATGTAATTGGATGTCGGACATCCCGCAATATAAATTCTAAATAGTGCACGGAGGTGCACGTGAACTTTTTGTAACAAATCTGAGTTTTTTTATATAATTTGAACTTCTATGTTATTTTAAATTGAACTCCTTAGTCTTATTCTTAGAAAAAATCTTTTCAAATAAGCATCAAACATTTTTTTTTAAATTGAACCTCATACTTTTATTTTTTCGTAGAAATGGAAAGAATATGAGGTTTTCGTAAACATCAAACTACTCCTTTTATTTTAATTTGAACTTCTTTACTTTTATTCTTTAGTAACGAAAGAAAACCTGTGATTTTTTATAAATATTCTCTATTTTTACAATTTGGACTTCTTATTTTCTCTTTGAAATCAAATTGCTCCCAAATAATAACTGACCTTCTTCGTGGAGTGAGAGAATTATTTTAAGACGCAAAAAAAATTCTTTTTTGTGTTTTTGAACATGGAAATACAAGGTCAACCTCTCTCGCAAGAATTTTTGAACTCCCCGGACAGAGCACTTGAACTTCTTTCGAAAAACCTTTTAAGCTTTATTTTTCTATATTTTTATTCTCACATGAAATGCATTCTTTGCAGTACCTGAACTTCTCACTGTTTTCACTATGAACTTCTGTCGCATTTTTGTGAAAAAAATTGAACCTCTTTGTGTATTTTCCGAAATGGAAAAAAATGGAGTTCTTTAGTAAATGTCAAACTTCTTCGTTATTTCAAATTGAAATTCTTGGTTATTTGTTAGTAATGGAAAAAATTCAAGTTTTCGTAATAAATATCGAGCTGCTCCATTTTCGGAAATTGAACTTCTTGGTTTATTTTCTAGTAATTGAACTTCTTGGTTATTTGTTAGTAATGGAAAAAATTCAAGTTTTTGTAATAAATATCGAGCTGCTCCATTTTCGGAAATTGAACTTCTTGGTTTATTTTCTAGTAATGAGGAAAATCTGATTTTTTTCATGTACATTGAACTACTCTATTTTTAAAAATTGAATTTCTTGGTTTTTTTAATTCAACTTACTTGGTTCTGAAATAAACATTCGAGCCTCTATGTTTTTGAAATTTGAACCTCTAATTTCTTTTTGGAATCATGGAAAATACTCTTTGAAATAATTTTTGGAACTACCATGTTTTTAATTTTTTGCAATTCTTTGTTTTTAAAAAAGAGAGCTAAATCCTTTTTTACAAACATTGAATTGCTTTGTTTCTTTTTATTTGAACTTTTAGGTTTTTATTTTTCTTCGTTCACACCACATTTATCCAATTTTCTTGAGGAAAATTCCAACATGGTCTCTGTTATTTGTTTTATGAAACTCTTGTTTCCTCTGCACTTATCTACCTTATGTATTTGGGCTTACATACTTCTAAAACCTGAACTTCACATTTTTTAATATTTCATAAGCAAACTTTTCTCACACGAATACACCAATTTCATAAGAAAACTTTCTCTCACAAATGCACGAGAATGGATTCTTTTTTCTTACCTGAACTACCTACACGGGAAAGCCAAAGATAAGTTCTTTTTGTCTCGCTTAAACAAAAGTTCTTTATATCAGCCAACTAAAAAATTAAATACAACAAAAAATCTGTAGTTTATTTCCACCACACACGACCAAAAAAAAGTGTTTTGCACTTTCAGATATAGTTGAACTTCAGAAATCAATCAAAATCACTTAGAGAACAAATACAAGACTGGACAGGGGGATCAATGCTTTGATCTGGATTCAGTTTAATGACAGCAGGAAGGAGCAACTTCAGACACCAATGAGGTCACCTTCCACAAGCATGGAATGGGGCATCAACAAAAAAGGAATCTGAAAATGGTGCTTTTCCATCTTCACATATAGTTGCCAACAATGAATTCCATAGCTTCTCCTTCCTGGCCATTTACACAAGCACCGATGAATACAAAAGCACACAAAATTAGCCATGGCAAACGTCTCGACCGAGTAGCGGATGCACTTGGTGCTATGCGGGGAGGAGAGAGGCGTGCATGAACTTTTTGTTGCATCTGACCTTTTGAATATTGCATATATGAACTTCTCTGGCGAGACAAGATTGTTTCTTTTTGATAACATGTCATGAATATGTCTCTATGCCTAAATCACTCAGAGCTTGGTTCATAAAAAATGATGGATAATTAACAGCAAACAAACAGTTTAGCAATTGAAAGCCGAACATAGCTTCTCTGCCGCACCTGCTACTGCACTTCCCTTTCCTCCTCGACTGGATCTAAGTGGCTCGATTTCGTCGCAGGTGTTTGTGATGGTTGAGCAGATTATATGAGAGGCACACGATCAACAAGGGAACTGAGCGAGCCCATCCATGCGGTTGTCACCCTGACGGAGTGGGAGAACGACGACAGTGGGTAGGAAGGAGGAGCCCGGGGAACGCGCGCGGACAGCTGCAGGTCATGGCCTCCTGCAGCTAAAGGTCGATGCCTCCACCAGCTATAGGATAGCACCCAACCCGAACGTGGGCTAGTGGTCGCCGACGAGTGGAGGGCAGTGAAGAATCCTCACCGGATCTGGCACTCCGAGGTGCTCCGGGGAGAGGGAGGGCATCCCTGCGGTGGAAGAAGGCTGTGGCGCACGGAGGTGAAGCAGTGGCGCGCCGGAAGGCCGGATGGGGGACGGCGGTGTGCGGAGGCAGGCTGTGGCACGCGGGAGGTAGGGCGATGGTGCGTAGAGGCAGGAGGCGAGCGTGTGGGAGGCTGGTCGTGGCGGCGGGGGAAGCGGGGGACCACACCGCCGATGATGAGCACAGGTGGCAGCGGCGATGGGATCTTGGGGCGACGGTGTGTCTGGTTG
>NC_057800.1:183881761-184145943 GCF_018294505.1 Triticum aestivum
CGCCGGTTGGGAATGGGGTGGTGGGCGCATCCCTGTTGGGGGAGGGAGGTGGGGGAGGTGGGGGATCGGTGGTGGATCTGGGGTTAGGAGGGAGTGAAGCGGGGGTGGGGTGGGCTTTTTTATTTTTTGCTGTCACCGCCCGGGTTCGGCAGTTCGGGAACATCCCGTCGGGCCCTATATAGCGTGCCGCGTGATCCAAATAGTTATTTTGATCCTAGGATTAGAATAGTGCTGTCCTATATATATATATATATACACACACACACACATATATATATATATATATATATATATACACACACACACACATATATATGTTGCTGTTCTAAGAATGATCATGATACCCTCAAGTTCGTATTTTATTTTTATCGACACCTCTATCTCCAAACATGTGGAAATAATTTTCGATTTCGGCTTTCGCTTGAGGACAAGTGAGGTCTAAGCTTGGAGGAGTTGATACGTCCATTTTGCATCATGCTTTTATATCGATATTTATTGCTTTATGGGCTGTTATTACACATTATGTCACAATACTTATGCATATTCTGTCTTATTTCACAAGGTTTACATCAAGAGGGGGAATGCCGGCAGCTGGAATTCAGGGCTGGAAAAGGAGAAAATACTAGAGACCTATTCTGCACATCTCCAAAAGTCCTGAAACTTCATGGGGGCACGTTTCAGAATATAAAAAAAAATATTGGGTGAAAGATGTACCAGAGGGGGGCCACCCACCATCCACGAGGGTGGGGGCGCGCCCTACCCCCTGGGCGCGCCCCCTGCCTCGTGGGCCCCTGGTGGCCCTCTGATGCCCATCTTTGGCTATATGGAGTCTTTCGTCGAGAAAAAAATCATAAGAAAGCTTTCGGGAAGAAACTCTGCCGCCACGAGGCGGAACCTTGGCGGAACAAATCTAGGGCTCCGACAGAGCTGTTCTGCCGGGGAAACTTCCCTGTGAGAGGGGGAAATCATCACCATCGTCATCACCAACGATCCTCTCATCGGGAGGGGGTCAATCTCCATCAACATCTTCACCAGCACCATCTCATCTCAAACCCTAGTTCATCTCTTGTATCCAATCTTTGTATCCAAACCTCAGATTGGTACCTGTGGGTTGCTAGTAGTGTTGATTACTCTTTGTAGTTGATGCTAGTTGGTTTACTTGGTGGAAGATCATATGTTCAGATCCATTATGCATATTAATACCCCTCTGATTATGAATATGAATATGCTTTGTGAGTAGTTACGTTTGTTCCCGAGGACATGGGAGAAGTCTTGCTATAAGTAGTCATGTGAATTTGGTATTCGTTCAATATTTTGATGAGATGTATGTTGTCATCCCTCTAGTGGTGTCATGTGAACGTCGACTACATGACACTTTACCATTGTTTGGGCCTAGAGGGAGGCATTGGGAAGTAATAAGTAGATGACGGGTTGCTAGAGTGACAGAAGCTTAAACCCTAGTTTATGTGTTGCTTCATAAGGGGCTGGTTTGGATCCATATGTTTCATGCTATGGTTAGGTTTACCTTAATACTTCTGTTGTAGTTGCGGATGCTTGCAATGGGGGTTAATCATAAGTGGGATGCTTTTCCAAGTAAGGATAGTACCCAAGCACCAGTCCACCCACATATCAAATTATCAAAGTACCGAACGTGAATCATATGAACGTGATGAAAACTAGCTTGACGATAATTCCCACGTGTCCTTGGGAGCGCTTTCCTTCATATAAGAGTTTGTCCAGGCTTGTCCTTTGGTACAAAAAGTATTGGGCCATCTTGCTGCACCTTATTTACTTTTATTACTTGCTACTCATTACAAATTACCTTATCACAAAACTATCTGTTACCGATGATTTCAGTGCTTCTAGAGAATACCTTACTGAAAACTGCTTATCATTTCCTTCTGCTCCTCATTGGGTTCGACACTCTTACTTATCAAAAAGGCTACGATAGATGCCCTACACTTGTGGGTCATCATCGCCACCACTGGAGCTCCACCGTGCCCTCACCCTCTCACCATGACAGGCAGAAGAAGATTGGGGAGGAAGAGGGAGAAGTGGGTGTAAGCAAATGCACCACTCATTGCCTCCTTCTTATAGGGGGACGGGGCTGGGGGCTGGCCTCTCACAGGAAGTGGCTGCCCCGCTCCTCCAATATAGCCTCACCGTGCCTCCAATGGCTCGGGAAATCAGGGCCGACCCTCTCTCCAACCAACGCCACTTGGTTTTTTGCCATGGCACCTGTCCCTGCACTGTCCGCACCACCTACCCTACTCAATGCATGAAGTACACGTGGCGGATGTGCTCAAAGTAGGGAGCAAGTGGGATGGCAGTTTCCGCCCTGTGATCATGGGGCGTGGGAAATCCGTGGGCCACGATCTGAGTTTTTCTATAATGTTGCGCACGACGTGAGGAAAAACCAGAAACTGGCCCGGGCTCAAGTTTAATGAAGAAGCAAAGAATACCTCAAGAGGCCAGCCTCTTCCACACACTTGCCCGTGCACTTATTAGGACCTACCCCGACGTCGCTCGGCAGCATGTTCAGGGCAGGCCTGGGGGCTTCTGTTGGTGCAACAAACACTAGGCATGTTGCCCTGACTGTGCACAGACACGGGAGCAAGATTACAACACTGGATCAAATGAAAATAAAAGAAACCAAGATCTTTAGGAGACCAACATGCAGATCAAGATGACCAAGGCCAAGCCAAAGAAGTAAGAAATCACCAGGAGTAAAGCCTAACTTGCCGGGCAGGCGAGCCTGGCGAGGACCGGGTCAATCCCGGAAGAAAATCCTCAAGACGTCCTGGCAAGGCCTGCCGAGACTCGCGGAGGCAGAATCACCACACCAAACCACCTCACCACGACGCACGTCGTCAATCAGTGCGGTGTCAAGCCGCAAAGTGACTAAGTGGCAGCCATTTGCCACATGGCTGCCTCCTTCTACAGAAGATACCTACAGATGACACATGTCCTGCGACGTGTCAAGCGAGTAGGCGCGAAGCTGGCAAAACTGCCCAGCAAGGCATGCCGGGCAAGCGACGATGTGACGTCGAGCGACACATTTAATGCGCCCTGTCAGCCTGTAGAGTTAGGTACGATAGCTCTATTTGCTATCCTATTAGTGCATAATGACTGATTTGCCACTGTGGTGACCCCTTAGCCTATAAAAGGAGGCCCATGGCAACCTTAGAAAGGGTGGAAACTTGTGTTAGTGAATCCACCCCCTCATATTTCATACGCTCGTAGCCGTTTCGCCCTGAGGCAACCCTGCCGGGCAAACGCACTACGACCACCACCATTTTTCCACTATCAATCCACCAAAGCAGGATTTGGGTTTTATGCCTCATCGCGGCCCAAACCTGGGTAAAACTGCCCGTCTGATCTCTTCTGTGCTGCTCCACGCTCTTTTGCTCTTTGTGCAATGTGACACCCCCCCCCCCGCTGAACCAGCAAGGGACCCTTGGTCCCATAGGTGGCCATGGTTTCCCACGACACATAGGTAGATCTTCACGAAGTAGGCGATCTCCTTGTCCTTACAAACTTCTTGGTTCAACTCCACATCTCGTCAGAGGCGTCCAAGCGACACCTAACCAATCTAGGAGACACCAATCTCCAAAAGGTAATAGATGGTGTGTTGAAGATGAACTCCTTGATCTTGTGCTTCAAATGATAGTCTCCCCAACACTCAACTCTCTCTCTCTCTCTCTCTTAGATTTGGCTATGGTGGAAGAGTGATTTGAGTGGTAAGCAACTTGGGGAAGGCTAGAAATCAAGGTTCAAATGGTAGGAATGGAATATCTTGATCTCAACACATGAGTAGGTTGTTCTCTCTTAGAAAATGTATGGTCGAAGTGTAGGCACGTTCTGATGGCTCTCTCACAAGTGGAGAAGGGGGTGGAGGGGTATATATAGACTCCACAAAAAATCCAACCATTACACACATTTGACTCATCTCGGTGGGACCGAATGGTTAAACTCGATGGCACCGATCTGTTAAAAAATGTGAATGTTAGGAATCTCGGTGGGACTGACTAGAACAACTTGGTGGGACCAATGTGCTAGGGCTTAGGGTAAACATAATCTCTGTTGCGTCGATTTTGCATCAACTCAGTGAGACCGGAGTGAATCAATAAGCAATAGAGAATCTGTCAAGCCAACTCGGTGAGACCGATTGCCTAACTCAGTGAGATCGAAATAAATGCAACAAGTCACAGAGTGTTTGGAAGGCCATCTCGGTGAGACCGAGACCCATATCGGTGAGATCGAACTATTAGGGTTTCTGGCGGTGGCTAAGTCATATGAACCGGTGGCTCCGGGTAGGAAGAATCAGTGGGACGAGTTGGAGTTTAGTGATTTGACATATTTGGATGTAGAAAGGTGCTGAGGGTTGTGGAGTAATATCACCAAGCATTTGAGCAAGCAAGACATTAAGCAACACCTCATCCCCTTTTAATAGTATTGGCCTTCCTATGGACTCCATGTGATCTTGGATCACTAAAATAAAGATGAAGAGTCTTGAGCTTTTGCCAATATTTGTTCTTGGCATTTTGAAGGGGTTCCACATCCTCTTGTCCTTGCAGCGCCATTGTTGAACTTGCCTGGAATACACTAGATAAAACTATTAGTCCAACAAGATATATGTTTGCATTAATTACCAAAATCACCCAGGGAGTACTTGTGCGCTTTCAATGATATATCTCATGAGTTTAATTTTTCTCAGTTTCATAGAGAACCTCGTGATAAAAAATTGCCTAGTAAGGATGAAATTATTGGTCTTGCTTCTATTGCCATACCTCCTACTGATATGTTAGAACAATATTTGCTAGACCACAAAAATAATATGCATATGAATGAAAGAATTGAAATAGATAAGATCCTCTTTGACGAACCACCTATCCTAAAACATAATTTGCCTATTGAAACTCTTGGAGGTCCTCCCCCACCTAAAGTGATCATGTGTTTGAATTAAAACAATTGCCTGATACATTAAAATATGCTTATCTTGATGAAAATAAGATATATCCTGTTATTATTAGTGCTAACTATTGGTGTCAAAACCGGCAAACCTCAGGGTAGGGGTCCCAAGCTACAGATCTAGGATCAATGGGGAACAAGGTACGATGAACATAATGTTTACCAAGGTTCAGGCCCTATAGAAGAGGTAATACCCTTCGTCCTACTTCATTATATTGGTTGTATAGTATGGTTTACAGAGTAGATCTATCTCGAGATCAGCATGAGCTAAACCCTAAGGCGACGAGGTAATGAATATAGCTCTAGTCCTAAAGACTACAACCCCGGTTTATATAGACACCGGTAGGGTTAGGGCTGCTAGAGATAGATTACAATAAGGAATAAAGAGATCCTTCCTATTCTTGACTTGGAGGGCACACCACAGCTTCATAGATCTCCTATCGTTGTATGGCTTTACCAGTCCAGCCCATATCTGATGGGCCGACACGCCGAGGGTCCCTTAGTCCATAACTCCCTCGGTAGCCCCCGAACTTGCCTCCAACGCCAAGGCTTGAGTCCGGCATCTTTTCACCTAATAATATTCGTCTTGCGAGGCGAGTTCTCTGATTTGCTTCATACATGTTCGGAGCCAAGGGATGTCCGGAATCTGAAACATTAGTTTTTTTCTTAGCAAGAAAGGCAAAAACAAGAAACCGTTCGCGTGTAAACAGTGCCTTCGCCTGACAACTCTTTCTCTTTCGAAGAGTCCCGTCCGGCCATAACATCGAGCAGTTACTCTTTCTCGAAGCGCGGCTCGAGGCTGACGCCACATTTGGCACGTCTCCTCGAGGTGGATATCGTGTCCCGCCTTTCAAGGGATATGATCAATGATTTCAATTCCCCTTCCCGCACATAACATTGGTGTATCGGGAAGTGGAGGAGACAACGGTGTGGAAAGAGGAAACCCCTGGCTTGTCAACAACCTATAAAGGGGGAGCTACTATAGTCAGCATCCCACGCCTTCTTCCACCTTCCGCTCACGCAAATCCTCAGAGCTCCAGCGCCCCTTTTCCCTGCCTCCAAAGCAGATCCTACTCTGTCTCTAGCCATGGATGGATCCGGCGCCAACGAGAAGTGGGAGGCCTCCACCATCACCGATAGCGACATCGTGAAGCTGAAATAGGCCAGTTATTTGTCGGCCAACATTGCCCATTGCCCCCCCGAAGAGGGATAGATTATCCCTATACCCGAGCTGGGCGAAAGGGTCGTATTCCTCCCTCATTTCCTAAGGGGGCTTGGATTTCCCCTGCACCCCTTTATGCGGGGGTTGATGTTCTTATAGGGGCTAGATTTTCATGATCTAGCCGCCAACCCCTTCTCCACATCTCGTCCTTTATCATATTCTGTGAGGCCTTCCTTCGAGTCCAACCACACTTTGGCCTGTGGCTAAATGTGTTCAAAGTCAAGCCCAAGGTAGTTGGCGGCGAACAGGCGGACTGTGGTGGGGCCATGATTAGCAAACTGACGCGGGTCAAGTGACTGAAGGGCCACTTCGTAGACTCCGTCAGAATGTGGCAAAAGGAATGGTTTTATATCATCGAGCCACGGGGAGCCGGCTGGGCGGTGGCTCCCGCATTCAAATCTGGACCCCCTATCAGGCTGGCCTCATGGATCAACAAGAGACCAGACTCGGGATCCGCTGACGATTTGAAGGCACTGTAGAAGCACGTCGTCAGTGTAATGGAGATTGGTGCGAAGCTGGTCGACGAGATTTAGATCATGCTCCATCATCGACTCCTCCCTATCAGGAGATGGCCAAGCCAATGTGGGAGTACGACCCCGAAGATCCGGCCACTGTGCAACACCTCTTCGGCACGACACACAAGAATGTGTGGGCCCAGCTATTCATGCCATAGAAGGACAGGCCAGTCGAAGGGGAGGATATCGGCCTCGACGCTGTGAACCCTTTGAAGAAGGTGAGTGGTACTTGTCTTAACATGAGTATTAACATTCGCATCATACGATTGAATTAAAATTCTTGGAGGTCCTCCTCCACCTAAAGGTGATCTTGTGTTTGAATTAAAACAATTGCCTGATACATTGAAATATACTTATCTTGATGAAAAGAAGATATATCCTATTATTATTAGTGCTAACCTTTCAGAGCATGAACAAAAGAGATTACTAAACACTCTGAGGAAGCACCGTGCTACTATTAGATATACTCTTGATGATCTTAAGGGCATTAGTCCCACTCTATGTCAGCATAAAATTAATATGGATCCTCATGCTAAACAGTTGTCGATCATCAACGACGTTTAAATCCTAAGATGAGCAAGTGGTTAGAACTGAAATATTAAAGCTTCTAGAAGCAGGTATAATCTATCCCATATCTGATAGTAGATGGGTAAGTCCCGTTCATTGTGTCCCTAAGAAAGGAGGCATTATAGTTCTTCCTAATGATAAAAATGAACTAATCCCACAAAGAATTGTGACTGGCTTTAGGATGGTAATTGACTTTTGGAAATTAAACAAAGCTACTAGAAAAGATCATTACCCCTTGCCTCTCATTGATCAAATGCTAGAAATATTGTCAAAGCACACACACTTTTGCTTCCTTGATAGGTATTATGGTTTCTCTCAAATAGTTGTATCACAAGCCGATCAAGAGAAAACTACTTTCGCTTGTCCTTTTGGAACCTATGCTTATAGACGTATGCCTTTTGGTTTATGTAATGCACCCACTACCTCTTAAAGATGTATGACTGTCATATTCTCCGACTCTTGTGAAAAGATTGTTGAGGTTTCCATGGATGATTTTTCCATTACAAAACTTCTTTTGATGATTGCTTAAGCAACCTTGGTCAAATTTTTTAGAGATATGAAGAAACTAATCTTGTCTTGAATTGGGAGAAGTGCCACTTTATGGTTAATAATGAAGGTATTGTCTTAGGGCATAAATTTTTTGAACGGGGTATTGAAGTTGATAAAGCTGAAGTTGATGCAATTTATAAAATGCAATGTCCTAAAGATATTAAAGGTATAAGAAGTTCCCTCGGTCAGGCTAGTTTCTATAGGAGGTTTATTAAAGACTTCTCCAAAATTTCTAGGCCCCTTAGTAATTTCTACAAGGATGTCCCATTTGTTTCTGATGATGATTGTCTAGAAGCCTTTGAAACCCTTAAGAAAGCCTTAAATTCTGCACCTATTGTTCAACCCCCTAATTGGAACTTCCTTTCAAATGTGTGATGCTAGTGATTATGCTGTTGGGGCTATTATAGGACAAATAGCTGATAAGAAATTAACCTTTATCCATTATGCTAGTAAAACTCTAGACAGTGCTCAAAGAAATTATGCTACTACCGAGAAATAATTTTTAGCAGTTGTGTTTGCTTGTGATAAATTAAGATCTTACATTGTTGATTCTAAAGTGATTGTTCACATCGACCATGTTGCTACTAAATACCTTATGGAAAATAAAGATGCTAAACCTACACTCCCTGCCAAAAGGCAGATCATCCCTCCTCCAGAGCCCGGCGAGAGAGTGGTGTTTATCCTCCACTTCCTCCGCGGACTAGGGTTTCCTCTCCACCCTTTTGTCCGCGACCTCACATTCTATTATGGGCTAGATTTCCACAATCTAGCCCCAAATTCCTTCCTCCACATCTCGATGTTTATCGTCGTGTGCGAGGCGCTCCTCCGCATCCCCCCACTTCAGCTTATGGCTTAAGGTCTTCAATGTGAAGCCGAAGGTGAAGGAAATATGCCCTAGAGGCAATAATAAAGTTGTTATTTATATTCCCTTATATCATGATAAATGTTTATTATTCATGCTACAATTGTATTAACCGAAAACTTAGTACATGTGTGAATACATCGACAAACAGAGTGTCCCTGGTATGCCTCTACTTGACTAGCTCGTTAATCGAAGATGGTTAAGTTTCCAAGCCATAGATGTCGGTGTCAAAACCGGCGGATCTCGGGTAGGGGGTCCCAAACTGTGCGTCTAAGGTCGATGGTAACAGGAGACACAATGCTTACCCAGGTTCGGGCCCTCTCTATGGAGGTAATACCCTACATCCTGCTTGATTGATATTGATAAATACGAGTATTACAAGAGTTGATCTACCTCGAGATCGTAATGGCTAAACCCTAGAAGTCTAGCCTATATGACTATGGTAATGAATATCCCCTCTTCGGACTAAGTCCTCCGGTTTATATAGACACTGGGAGGGTCTAGGGTTACACAAGGTCGGTTACAAAGAAAGGATCTACATATCCGGTCGCCAAACTTGCCAACCACGCCAAGTAGAGTCCCATCCGCACACAGGTGCAGTCTTCGGTCTTCGTATCTTCACAGCCCATCAGTCCAGCCCATGGCTAACATGTCGGATGCCCGAGGAGCCCTTAGTCCAGGACTCCCTCAGTAGCCCCTGAACCTGGCTTCAATGATAAGGTATCGGACTCGTATATCTGTCTTCGACATTGCAAGGCGGGTTCCTCTTTCCGAACTCCAAGATAGTCTTCGGACGAAACAAACATGTCCGGATCTGCAACACACAGCCATAGGGAGTATAGTATTTCACGAATCCAATCTGCTGACAACTTTAGTAATGTGACATCATGCTTTCCCGGTCATTATTTCGAACCGTTTCCCGTCCCGCCGTTCCATGTTTCGGGGCGTGGATTTTATTGGCATGTCTTGTCAAAGCACAGATCGTGTCCCCTTATTGCGGGATTTTCATCAATATGAGCGTGGGTAACCGAACCGTCCTGCGGGGAAGATTCCTTAGGAATAGGCAGGTTCTTAGGCTTAGGAGGAGGCGTTCAATACCCACTGCCTTTATAAAGAAACCAAGGGCTGTCTTTTTTGTGCCAAACTTCTCCTCAGTCTTCCCAACCTTGAGTTCTAGCACCCAAGGTTCGACTTCATTGCCTCAAGCCTCCCCATCATGTCCGGACCCAGCCCTCAAGGCCGATGGGTAGCTTCCTCCGTTACAAAGGAGGATATTGCAAAGCTTCGGGCGGCCAGATACTTGACAGCGGAGATACACCACAGGCTTCCTGCTCAAGGACAGGTTATTCCGACCCCCAGATCTGGCGAGAGGGTTGTATTCATCTCCCACTTCCTCTGAGGGATAGGGTTCGCTCTTCACCCCTTCGTCCGGGAGCTAATGTTTTATTACGGACTAGATTTTCATGATCTAGCCCCAGAGTCTTTCCTCCATGTCTCGGTGTTTATCATTACGTGCGAGGCCTTCCTCCGAATCCCCCTACACTTCGGCTTATGGCTCAAGACCTTCAGTGTGAAACCAAAGGTAGTCGACGGGGAACAGGTGGAGTGCGGCGGTGCTATAGTCAGCCAGCTCACCAACACACCTTCGCCAAAAGGCTCTTTTACCGAAACTTCCAATCAATGGCAGCGAGAGTAGTTTTACATAACGGAGGCCCGCAGCACCAAGTGGGTGGCTACACCCACATTCCGTCCTGGCCCACCATTACAGCTTGCATCATGGGCCAACAAGGGGCTGGATTGGGGATCAGTTGATCAAGTGCGGACTCTACAAAGCCGCATAAGAACCCTCCTCGAGACGGACATCGATATTGTCAACGTGATTCAAGTAATGTTGATTCACTGAATCCTGCCGTGCCAGCATAGCCTCTCCGCATGTGGGAGTTTAATCCAGAAGGACCATGAACCCTCCAACACTTCTTCGGCATTACGCACAAAGGGATGTGGAAGTTGTTTTTCGGGAAACGAAAACATTGGCCGGCTACCACTAAGGACATAGGCCTCGACTGCAACCATCCGGATACCCCGGTAAGCACCGTGCTTACGAACACTTTGTTTTTAAGTATGCCGCAATACATTACTGAGCAAACTATCTCCTTCCAGGGCTGGATAAAGAAAGCGGAGCTGATTAGGTGTTCGGCCCCCCTTCGCGAAGGTTCAGCGGATCCTGTATTAACAAGGATGCTGGCCCCGGCACCATTCCAGATGCCTGTGAAGGAGGGCAAGGCGGAGAGGACCAAAGATGGCCTCCATCCTGAAGGAGTATCAAAGAGTGTGTCCGGAGGAATCAAGATTCCCTCGTCCGAAGACGAAAATGAAGGGGAAGTCAACGTCTCTTCCCCCCATGGAAAGAAAAGGGCCGCCTCCGAAGATTGGTAGGAAAGGGCTCCTAAGCGAGGCAAGATGCCTCTGACTGGTCGCCCGGACATGGAGGATGACGTCGTCGCGCAGTCCCGTGACGAGGATAAGCTTCCGGCCGAACCGTAAGTGAACCAGAGCGTTTTAAACACGTCCCGTTCCTTTCTGTAATGTCTAGAACATATGTTTTTTGTAGTTCGGCATGCAGTCAACAATCCTCTCCCTTAGGGGATCTTCTCCCGGAGATGATGGAAAGCGAGATGCTTCCACCGGTCTCTTCACCCAACAGGGCAGATGACCTCGAGGTGTCGTCACAGAGGGTCTCCCCTAATCAACAGGTGGTGAGTGGGACGACGAAGATACTACACGAAGGTGATACATCGGTAGCCCAGGGTCCAGGGACCAACAATGAAGGCCCTGAACAGTCCGGTCTACAGCCAGATACGAATAAACGGATCCCTTCAAAGGGAGGCCGTACTCCTACAGCAGCCTCCGGAGACCCAGAGGCACCAGATATATTGACGAACATGCTCCGGTAGGCGTCCGTCTCAGAGGAACATCGTACCTTGATGGGCACGGTTGTCCAGAAGGTCCTGTCCGTGAAAAGCGGATTGAATGAGGCCTTCGTGGGCCTACTAACAGGCTTCAAGGTTTGTGATGTAATGTTTTCAACTATATTTTATTCGAAGAGATGCACCTGTTTATAGGTAGTAGCCCCTGAGACTCGGGTTGGCTTCCCATGGGAGGCGAACGGAGGATTATAAGGACTAATATGATTAACTTGAACACAGGCTGCCTCCCCCCTGGCTACTTCCCAGACTACGAATATTGCCAAGCTGCAGCAGAAGCTTGATGTGGTCGGGGATGACATTGCGTTAATCAATATGCGTCTTGATAAGGCGCAAGGTATGTATTCAGGGCAGTCCCTGCACATACATTTTTGTTATAGAAGCACGACGCTGAAAGTTATATACTGGAATATGCATGGCTGCAGATGGTGCTGCCGCCGTTGAAATTCTTTAGGCGGAGCAGGCCTAGGCCAAGGAGCAGGCCCGTTTTAGTAATGTGGCTGCCGAAAATGCATCGGTTGAGTTAAAAGCCGAACAACCTGCTCGGCGCCAAGACGAGGAGAAGATATCCACGATGGCGCTCGAACTAACAAATGCTGCTAGCCGCTGTGAACTTCTTGAGAAGGAAAATGAAGCCAAAATGGTTGAACATGACAAGGCCTTACGAGAGGTGAGAGAAGCGCGGTCTGAATCCAGAGCAGCCCGTGAGAAGATCCGGCAAGCTGGGGAGATTGCGGCTAGTAAGTCCTTTTTATTACAAACTAAGTTCGGCGATCCAAATTATGCTTAGCGTAACCAAGTGTGGAGTTTTCCAAACGTGTTTTCGGACCTGCCGAAGAGTTCCTCCGATGCGGCTTAGTTTTACCAAGCGCAAGAGGGGTATGCAAGGAAGAATCTTTTTTGGTCACAGTTCAGCGTATCAAAACGCCCTCTGCTACTGAATGAACAGATCTCCCAATGGGCCGAGCTTCACAGGATATTCGGTGCTACCATGAAGAACGTCATACTTCAGTTGTGGCCGACTGAGCCGATTCCGAGTAGCTATTTTGGCTTGGTGCGGCAACTTGCTGATGTGGTGCCACGTATCGACGCTGCAAAGCGGTCGGCGTGCATTGAAGGTGCACGGATGGCCTTTGCCCGAGTCAAGACATACTGGGGGAAGATGAAGGTCGTCGATGTTGCAGCGCATCGTCCACCCAAGGGCAAGGACCATCACGCACCAAAGAATTACTTTGAGGACGTCTTAGAGGCTTCCCACTTGATAGAGGGTCAATGTTCGAAAGGCATAATTTTCGAGTGACTTCTTTACGAATTGTAAAATACAATTGTTATAATCAGTCTATATTTTGATTTTGCCTAAAGGCTTTTTGTTCCTCCTGTGCGGCCGTTTGTATATGATCTGAAAGTTTTCTAGTCGTCAACTTCAGCCCCCTCGTAGGAAGTACGGGGGTGTTCGAAAAAGCATCTGATCACTCTTGACCCAACATCTTGGTCTGTGAAGGAGGTGTCATTGTGGCGAACCAGGCAACCAGACTATAGGGCGTTAACACTTTCACTTAGCCATAGGAGTTTTATGGTGGGTCTATGACATAGCTCCTGGTATGTATGCGGCTTATTCATATGATGCGTTTACATATTTAACTGGAAAGAGGTCCTTCGTGTGACATGGAGGAATCGCTAAAGATTCTGATAAGTCATCGAGTGGTTGACCAGCTCTCGCCGCATCATGACAGTCAGTTTTCGGCTTTCTCTACTGAGGTGCTTAACCAGGTGAACCGGAAGCACAGTCGCAGTAGTTCTCCCTTTACTACCCTAGCCGATAGAGCAGAACTTAGGATAGCAAGCACAGGAGCCGGGAAGCCAACTATTGACCCAAGACATGATTCAGAGCTGATGCATATAAGGCCAAACTCATGACGCTGAAGTACGCTATAGAGCTGTTCGGACTTGTCGGCAACTCGCTTGTTCCCATACCGAGCCCCTGGCAAGTTATGCTGAGGTGTATGTTTGAAACAACCGTAGGGGCAAAACTCGGTCCTTTAGAAAAGAATGGATTATCTTTACTGGGATCAGAGTGATGTGCCAATTGTGTATATAGATAACAAAGCCGCAACCCCGACTATTTGATATGCCCGGGGTCGAAGGCGGAGGAAAAAGGCACTTTACAGGCTCGAAATAGAGAGTGCGGTCTACAAAAAGTAATTTGGACTTCCTGTCGCACGTCTGTGCCGCCTGTCCTCGGTGAAGGGACTCCTTGACGGAAATAGCCCTATAGGTGAGTGTACGGATCCGAACTCCGTTGGAGTCGGTTTTAGATGTTCCTCCTTTGCGCCACCTGTTTTTAAGAGATAATGAAGAAAGAAAAAGGAAAGTAGATATAAATGTAATGGGAGTGCTTGAAGGCTTGTCCGTATTGTGCTTCCGCCGATGCCCATGGCATCTTAAGTGTGTAGTTATGTATGCATGGTACAGATTGAGCGGGTATATGAGGTGGGCGACGGAAGCCGAACTGCTATTTCTGCTCTGGGATTGATCGATCGTCGAGGGGAAATTGCTTCTGACCTCCGGTATTTGGTTGGGGAACTCTCCATCGTCCCTATCGCCTGGCGGCCTCCTCCCCTTGTGTTCGGTGTTGAGCTTGCCGGCCTGCTTGAAAACCCAACAACTTCTGTTGGTATGATTAGCTGGTTTATCAGGATGCCCGTGAATCTGGCAGGGTCGGTCCAATATCCTGTCTAGGTTGGATGGTCCGTCTTGGTTCGCCTTGAATGGCTTTTTCCATTGACCGGGTTTGGGATTGCTGAATCCGGCGATGACCTTTGTGTTTTCTTCGTTGTGGCTTGCCATTGCCGTCTCGTATTTCAGAAGTGCCCGACCGCTGGCGCTGTTGTTTCTATGAGCGAGCCAGCTGTCTTCTCCCGTGCAAAAGCGAGTCATTAGAGCGGTAAGGGCTGTCATGGATATAGGTCCTTCTTGACCGAGGTGGCGTGCAAGCCATTCATCCCGGACGCTGTGTTTGAAGGCCGCAAGGGCTTCCGCGTCCGGATAGTCGATGATTTGGTTCTTTTTAACTAAGAACGTAGTCCAGAGCTTCCTGGCTGACTCTCCGGGATGCTGGACAATGTGACTTAAGTCATCGATGTCCGGTGGCCGGACATATGTTCCTTGGAAGTTGTCGCGAAAGGCGTCTTCCAAATCTTCCCAGCAGCCAATAGAATTTTCCGGCAGACTGTTTAACCAGTACCGAGATGGTCCTTTGAGTTTTAGTGGTAGGTATTTGATGGCATGAAGGTCATCTCCGCGGGCCATGTGGATATGGAGGAGGAAGTCCTCGATCCATACCGCGGGATCTGTTGTTCCGTCGTATGATTCGATATTCATGGGTTTGAACCCTTCTGGGAATTCATGCTCCATTACTTCGTCTGTGAAGCAAAGAGGGTGTGCGGCGCCTCCATGTTGGGCCACACTGCGACGTACCTCCGATGGAGTCCATTTGCGGTTTTCGGCCCGGGCGTGGCTAGGTTTGTCACGTCCGAATACGTAGCCGTCGTCGTGTGTCGAGGCATGTCCTCGTGATCCGTAGATCGATCTTGCGTGTCCTGCTCTACTATCCAAGTCCTATTGGAGGTAGCATGTACAACCCTGAGCTGTTTTATTCTTGCCTTTACGGTGAGGTGGGGCAGTCTGGTGTTCGGCTTGAGTTGCCGCTTTATCCAGACCGAGTTGTGGTCGACTTGCCGCATTGTGCGATGATGGTACGGGCTCCAGCGCCTTGTCATCGCACTGAGGTAGCCATCGATGCTTCAGGTAGCTTTTGGCTGGGCCACTAAGGCTGTATTCTTCGACGGCCAGGACTTCGGTCCATATATTATTGAGCAGTTCTCGATCCGCTTGAAGCTACAGCTGCTTCTTTCTCAGGCTCCTTAAAGTGGCTATTAGCCGGTGTTTGAAGCGCTCTTGCTCGAGAGGTTCCTCAGGCATGATGAAATCCTCGTTGCCGAGGCTCTCCTCTTCCTCGGAGAGCGGAAGGTAATTACTGTCCTCTGAGTCTCCGTGTATGGCCTGTTCATCAGGGCTAATTTGCCCATTTTCCCGTTCCCCCTGTTCGGAGGTTACCTTGACGGGGTCTTCATTATTTTTGGCATCGTCTGAAGCATTATATTTTCCGGTGCCCGTACTGCAGTCTTTGGAATTATGTGACTTAGAGCGGCGTCGAGGAAGCTGGTGCTTGGGCTGTTTCTTAGGAGGTTTACCCTCAACTGGATCCTCTTTGCCATCGTTGTTTGTTTTTTCAGGCGTGTCCACCATGTATATGTCGTAAAAGGAAGTGGTCGTCTGTCGTCCAGTGAAAGGCAGGTTTTGGCCTTGCTCCTTGTCGGCATCGTCGTCCATACTAGCGATGTCTTCGGAGCCATAGTCAAGCATGTAGGTTAAATACTAGATAGTGGCTATGAAGTGGGAAGCAAAATTCCCCATCATCAGCCTCTAGTTCGAACCGTACATAGTTCGGCTGTGAGTCCCCTGCCAAGGACAAGTTCTTTAATGAGCTTAGCACGTCGCCCAAGGGTGAGTGCTGGAAGATGTCCGCGGCCTGAACTCGAAGATCGATAAACGATCAAGTTCGGCATCCGTGGACTCACATGGTTTGGAACTTACATCCGCAGACGAGTCCGGGGATCCGGTGATAAGAATATTGTGTGAGTTTATGTCCATGTGCGGCTCCAACGTCGGGGAATCTATGGCCTCTATGGTGGGCTTGAACCTCCAGTCCTTAGATGGCGCCGCATGCTCCGGATCTAAGGCCAGAGAAGTTACAGGAGCTATCTCCTAGATATGGTCCGATGAGAGATTTTGGTCATGTTCATTGAGGTGACAAGGAGCGATCACCACGGTCTCGAATCTAGCGAAGATCATATCTCCACCGATGTCCGCAACGTAGTTCAAACTCCCAAATTTGACCTGATGGCCAGGGGCGTAGCTATCAATCTGCTCCAGGTGGCCAAACGAGTTAGCCCGCAGTGTGAAGCCGCCGAACACGAAGATCTGTCCGGGGAGGAAGGTTTCTCCTTGGACAACGTCACTATCAATGATTGAAGGGGCCATCAAACATTTCGTCGATGGCACAGTGGAACTCTCAATGAAAGCACCAATGTCGGTGTCAAAACCGGTGGATCTCGGGTAGGGGGTCCCGAACTATGCCTCTAAGGTTGATGGTAACAGGAGACAGGGGACACGATGTTTACCTAGGTTCGGGCCCTCTCTATGGAGGTAATACCCTACATCCTGCTTGATTGATATTGATAAATACGAGTATTACGAGAGTTGATCTACTTCGAGATCATAATGGCTAAACCCTAGAAGTCTAGCCTATATGACTATGGTAATGAATATCCCCTCTTCGGACTAAGTCCTCTGGTTTATATAGACAACAGGAGGATCTAGGGTTACACAAGGTCGGCTACAAAGAAAGGAATCTACATATCCGGTCGCCAAGCTTGCCTTCCACGCCAAGCAGAGGCCTATCCGGACACGGTGCAATCTTCGGTCTTCTTATCTTCACAGCCCATCAGTCCGGCCCATGGCTAACAGGCCGGACGCCTGAGGACCCCTTAGTCCAGGACTCCCTCAATAGACATGTATTAGCATTGGATGAACGGGATCACATCATTAGATAATGATGTGATGGACAAGACCAATTCTTTAGCTTAGCACTATGATCGTTGCGTTAATTGCTATTGCTTTCTTCATGACTTATACATGTTCCTATGACTATGAGATTATGCAACTCCTGAATACCGGAGGAACACTTAGTGTGCTATCAAACGTCACAACATAATTGGGTGATTATAAAGATGTTGTACAGGTGTCTTCGATGGTGTTTGTTGAGTTGGGATAGATCGAGATTAGGATTTTTACTCCAATTGTCGGAGAGGTATCTCTGGGCCCTCTCGGTAATGCACATCACTATAAGCCTTGCAAGCAATGTCACTAATGAGTTAGTTGCAGGATGATGCATTATGGAACGAGTAAAGAGACTTGCCGGTAACGAGATTGAACTAGGTATGATGATACCGATGATCGAATCTCGGGAAAGTAACATACTGATGACAAAGGGAACAAAGAATATTGTTGTGCGGTTTGACCGATAAAGATCTTCGTAGAACATGTAGGAGCCAATATGAGCATCCAGGTTCCGCTATTGGTTATTGACCGGGGATGTGTCTCGGTCATGTCTACAGAGTTCTCAAACCCGTAGGGTCCACACGCTTAACGTTCGACGACAATTTGTATTATGAGTTATGTGATTTGATGATCGAAGTTTGTTCGGAGTCCCAGATGAGATCACGGACATGATGAGGAGTCTCGAAATGGTCAAGACATAAAGATCGATATATTGGAAGGCTATATTCAGACATCACAAAGGTTCTGAGTGGTTCTGGAATTTTTTGGAGTACTGGAGAGTTAGGTGAATTTGCCGGGGGAAGTATTGGGCCACAAGGGGAGGCCGCGCCCCCATGGGCAGGTCCGAATTGGACTAGGGAGGGGCGGCACCCCCTCTCACTACTAGAAAAAGGGCTGCTAGTGGCGCACCTGTTTTCGCTACTAATGGCGCACTACAGGTGCGCCACTAGCACCACACCATTAGATTTGTGCCATTAGTATCTGGTATACTAATGGCGCACCACGCACGAGTGCGCCATTAGTAGCAATTTTTTTCAATTTTTTTATAAAAAAAATTCAAATTTCTTATTTATTTTTCTTTAATTTCGGGTCACTATGGCTTAATCTCGGGTTAATATGCTTAATCTCAGGTCAAATCGCACTCTGTGGTCAAACGTCCCGGAAGGTCACCCATCCTCACACTACTCCAGCCCGAGCACGCTTAACTTCGTAGTTCTATCCATCCCCAACACCACCTTACTTCACAGGAAATTGTTGATACATCTATCATATCAATCCTATTAAACCTTGCTGATGTCTAGGACTTAGTTCATGAGTATGATGAAATTTTGAAAAAATATTTCAAACTTCCCGGTCATATTACGTATCATATTTTGAAAAACAATTCAATTTTTTTAAACCAATTTTTTTCTGTTATTAGTGGTGCACCTAGCATACGGTGCGCCACTAGTAAGTTTTAAATTTTTTGAATTTTTTTGCCCCCGGATCTTAAAAGCCCCGTAACTTTTTTCTGTTAGGTTTTTGGGGATTTTTCATATAGATAACTTTTTAATCCGAGTTCGTATGCAAAAGTTATGACCATTTTACAAATTCTAGAGAGATTTTGCAAATAAAGAACAAATTCATATTTGTAAATTTTCCCAACAACTAGACCACATATCACATGGGAAACTTATTTTCTTTTATTTTTTTGACATTTCCATCAATTTCTTTTATTTTTTTAAACTGAAAAGGCAGTCCACAGGAGGGGGTGCATTCGGTGGAAGTTTTGGGCCAAGGTAGTAATGGCGCACCACACCCACGGTGCGCCATTACTAGTTTTGAAAAAAAAACAAATTCTGAATTTTTTTGAAGAAAACTTAGTAATGGCGCACCAGTTGAAAAAAACAAATTCTAACTAGTAATGGCGCACTGTCCACTAGTGCGCCATTACTAGTTTTGAAAAAATAAATAAAAATTTTTGAAAAAAATTGAATTTTTTTTACTAGTGGCGCACCGTGGATGTGATGCGCCATTACTAGTTTAACTAGTAATGGCGCACTATTCACTGGTGCGCCATTACTAGTTTTGAAAAAAAATGAAAAAAAATTTGTTACTAATGGCACACCATGGATGTGGTGCGCCATTAGTATTTGGACACTAATGGCGCACCTAGACATGGTGCGCCATTAGTATATACTAATGGCGCACCACATGTCTGGTACACCATTAGTGGCCATATCATCTATAGCCCTTTTCCTAGTAGTGCCTCTTTCCTTCTCCCTCTCCTCTCCTTCCTTCTTCTCCTACTTGGACTAGGAAAGGGGGAAACCTACTCTTACTAGGAGTAGGAATCCCCCTTTGGGCGTGCCCCTTGTGGCCGGCCCTCCTCCTCCTCCCCTCCTTTATACACGGGAGAGGAGGGCACCTCATAGACACGCAAGTTGATCTTTAACCATGTCTGGTGCACCCCTCCACAATTTTCCACCTCGGTCATATTGTCGTAGTGCTTAGGCGAAGCCCTGCGCCATTAACTTCATCATCACCGTCACCACGCCGCCGTGTTGACGAAACTCTCCCTCGGTGTCGGTGTCAAAACCGGCGGATCTCCGGTAGGGGGTCCCAAACTGTGCGTCTAAGGCGGATGGTAACAGGAAGCAGGGTACACGATGTTTTACCCAGGTTCGGTCCCTCTTCATGGAGGTAAAACCCTACGTCCTGCTTGATTTATTCTTGATGATATGAGTATTACAAGAGTTGATCTACCACGAGATCGGAGAGGCTAAACCCTAGAAGCTAGCCTATGGTATGATTGTATGTTGTCCTACGGACTAAAACCCTCCGGTTTATATAGACACCGGAGAGGTCTAGGGTTACATAAGGTCGGTTACAAATGAGGAGATATACATATCCGTATTGCCTAGCTTGCCTTCCACGCCAAGTAGAGTCCCATCCGGACACGACAAGAAGTCTTCAATCTTGTATCTTCATAGTCCAACAGTCCGGCCAAAGGATATAATCCGGCTGTCCGGATACCCCCTAATCCAGGACTCCCTCAGTAGCCCCTCAACCAGGCTTCAATGACAACGAGTCCGGCGCGCAGTATTGTCTTCGGCATTGCAAGGTGGGTTCCTCCTCCGAATACACCACGGAAGAATTTGAATACAAAGATAGTGTCCGACCCTGCAAAATAAGTTCCACATACCACCGTAGAGAGAATAATATTTCCACAAATCCAATCTGCTAACATGTGTGGGCAACATGACATTATGCCATGGCCTGGTGATTATTCGAACCGTTTCCTTTAACTAGCCCCGCACATAATGCGAGGCAGTTTTTTGACACGTCTTGTCAAAGCAGAGATCGTGTCCCCATTATTATGGGATTCTCATCAATACGGGCATGAGTAACCCAACTACGCCATTGATTACGGCGCTTGGGGGATAAGCGAGTTTTACCAGGCTGGTGGGGGCGCATAGTTTCGGCCGCCCTTATAAATGGACAAGGTTTAAACTTTTTCTACCCACGCCTTCTTCCTCCTTGCTCATTCATTCTTGCGCACTCGAGCTCCAACGCCCAAGCCCACATCCTTCCCCTCAACCTTCTCCAATCATGTCCGGAGCGGGAGGCAAATGGATGGCTTCCACCGTTACGGAGGGACACATCAAGAAGCTGCGCGGAGCCGGATACTTGGCCGCGAATATCGTGCATCGGCTGCCCGCTGCGGGGCAGATCGTTCCTACCCCTGAACCTCACGAGAGGGTAGTCTTCCTCCACCACTTCCTCCGCGGACTGGGGTTTCCCCTCCATCCATTCGTCTGTGGTCTCATGTTCTACTACGGGCTTAACTTCCATCATCTAGCCCCGAACTTCATCCTCAACATTTCGGCGTTCATCGTCGTGTGTGCGGCTTTCCTCCACATCCGGCCCCACTTCGGCATGTGGTTAAAGACCTCCAATATCAAGCCGAAGGTGGAGGGCGGCCAACAAGAAGAATGCGGCAGAGCCATGGTGGGCAAGATGCCCAACGTTATATGGCTTGAAGGCTCCTTCATGGAGACCATAGAGGGGTGGCAGTCGGCATGGTTCTACATAACCGAGCCGCGCGACGCCAAATGGGCGAATGCCCCCAAGTTTCGATCCGGAATCCCCACGCGGCTCACCTCTTGGAAAGAGAAGGGCCTATCCTGTTGTCCATTGGTGGAGCTGGACGGACTCCAGAAATGTATCCGGAATATGGTAGGCAAGAAGCTCAAGCTTGTCAACATAGTCCAAGTCATGCTCATTCACCGGATCCTCCCGTGCCAACAATGGGTGTCGGTGTCAAAACCGGCGGATCTCGGGTAGGGGGTCCCAAACTGTGCGTCTAGGATCGATGGTAACAGGAGGCAGGGGACACGATGTTTACCCAGGTACGGGCCCTCTTGATGGAGGTAATACCCTATGTCCTACTTGATTGATATTGATGATATGAGTATTACAAGAGTTGATCTACCACGAGATCGTAGAGGCTAAAACCCTAGAAGCTAGCCTATGGTATGATTGTTGTATATATTTTATCGACTAACCTGGCCTCGGTTTATATAATGCACTAGAGGCCTAGGATAACAAGATTCCTAGCCGAATACGCCGGCGGGGAGAAGTCCTTCTCTTGATCGCCAAGTATTGTGGAATCTTCCTTGTATGCGGCAGCTTTCTGAACTGGCCCGTGAGTATACGGCCATGGGGGTCCTCGACCCAATCTAACAGATCGGGAGATGACGTGGTGAGTACCGCCTAGTCCAGGACACCGTCAGTAGCCCCCTGAACCGGTCTTCAAGTTAGGGACGCTCCTCGACTCTTCGGACTGTTCTTCATCTTCGGTTGTTGGTCTTGAAAACTGGTTCAACAAATCTTCTCATCTTCGATCTTGACGATCGCCGAAATGCATTCGACGAGTTTACACGTCGGGTATCCGAGGAGCCCCTTTAAGTTTCCGGCCTTTATCAATGCCTTGTTATTCTTATGCCACACCTCGGGTTTGAAGTTGTTCCCGGGAGGCAGTGTCCTCTAGCATCCGAGCTCCAACGCCGGACTGCATTCGAGGTATCTTTTGCAGCCGAGCACCAACGCCGGACCGCTTTCCGAGCTCCAACGCCAGAATGTATCCGAGCTCCAACGCCGGACTATGTCCAACTATATCCGGGCTCCAACGCCGGACTATATCCGAGGTGTCATATCACCTTGGTTCAAAAAAGTTGAAGGAGTTTAGCCGAGCTTAATGCTAGAAATGCCCTCTATGGAACCAGCCACTAGCGCCCGAGCTTTATGCCAGATTGCTTCCGAGGTGGTGCACCACCCCGACTGTGGGCCGATTTTTTGTCAATATTTTTGATTGGTGCAATTTATTCTCTGCCGAGATATATAGCCAGTAGCCCTCAAGGTGTGTATCGGTTTAAAACCCGAGATGCACCTGAAGGATGACGTAAGACCGCTGATCCCAATAGCCGCTGAGACTCAAGTTGATTTGCAAAATCGTCCTGAGGATCAAGTCCTAGCTTGGCAGAATACTTCGGGACACAAAAAGCAGCGTGCGCAGCCCTCAAGACTCAGGTTGGGTGCGGCCGACCAACTTGAGGATGAAAATCTCCTCAGAAACTGTATTACACTTAAAATTTTCTGCATTGGACAGGCAATGCAGTAGCCCCTGAGACACTGGTCGGGTGGCAACACCAGATCAGGGGATCGATTTGCCCCTTTAATATTTGTAAATAATAAGCCCGAAGCCCAGTAGCCCCGAGCCTTAATGCGGGCACGGGTGGCCGAATTAAGGATCGATATCCATAGTAAAATCACAAATTATGTGTAATGACTCTATGTATCCAAGTACTTTACGTCATTAATGCTTGGATCCGCATTGTACAAAACTTTGTTGACCGACCATCGGCTTCCACCTCCTCGGCCAGTAGCCGAGGAGTGTTTGTCCTACTTTATAAAGCCTTTATGAGGGCAAAGATTTACGACAAACAAGGCAATCTGGCCATACAGTTTTATAAAAAAAGGTACGTAGAGAGATATGTTATATAACTCTTTAACATAAGAAATGTCTTCCAAAGAAAATAGTCCTGCTATCGGTTCCTTTCTTTGGATTGTCATGCTAAGCATGATCATGAAACCTCGGCTCTAATGTAAGAGTAAATATCGAGGATTTAGTTTGGGAGGCCAGTTAATAGCCCCCGATAGTGTTCGGTGATAGTAGAGGTCAAGCCATAAACACTTCGGCCAATGTTATGAATGGCCCGTCATTTAACACAGTCATCGGATTGCTGACCAGTTTACGCTTATTGTGATAGTCAGTTATCGGCTTTCTCCACTCAGGTGCTTAACCATGTGAGCTAGAAGCACAATCATAGTGGTTCTCCCTTTGCACACCTAGCCGAACAAAAGCTGAACGTAGGAGGCATGCGCAGGAGCCGGGAAACCCAACTATTGACCGAAGACACAATTCGAAACTGATGCATATGTAGCAATATCCGAGATTGTTTTTGCCGAATCTCTAAAGGTGTCCGGCGTTGCACTGTGAGACTTGTGCTGAAAACACACAAATAGTTTGAAAGTGCCATAATGCTTGGAAAATCAAAAAATGTCAGTAAAAACTTGACGTCCAAACAAGATCAAGTGTTCGGTGCTAATCCGAAAATTGGTCTTAGAAAAAAAAGAGTGCTTCTGTCATCCTATCTCAAGACTTCAAGCGGGTCAGCCTACGGCTTCAACCTCCTATCCCGAAGGCGGAGTACTTCTCATTAGGCCAGTTTAGCAAACTAAACTCTAGCGGCTTTGAGAGAGAAATTAGGCTCCCCGGCTAGTGCCCACACACTCGTGTTGAAAAAAGGAGTGATGAATAATAATAGTAATAGAAACTTTGCAACAACTAAGAAGAAGAACACTTATTATAAAATGGCTCATAAAATTTAAGAGCCCCCCAAGTGACTTGGGTAAAAGAATTTTGTGTATAATGATTGTATGTACCGAAGTACTAATATCATATCTTTGTTCACCCGAACTTTAAACGCGTCTTAACCGACCATCGGCTTCTCCCTCTTCGGTCAAGGACCGAAAAGTGTTATGTACTCCACCTGTCGAGAATATCGACAGTGTTTCCGATAACCAGGCAACCGGGCCATAAGGCTGTAACATACAAAGCGCATTCAGGGAACTTATGCTATATTATAGAAGAAGTGTAAGAAGCACCTTCGAAGAAAATAGTACCCCCACCGATACCTTTCTTCGGTGCTCATTATTACTATGAGACTTGTGCAATAGATTTTTTGTACTCATGAGTTCCGTTGTGTGCCGACCATGATTGAAAACAATAAGAGCGCTAGCTTTCGGCTTCACCCAGTCTGAGGTCAGAGCTCGAAGGACCCGGTCATGACAATCGCAGAGGTGCTCCCTTTACTCCCTAGCCAAATAATCGGGAACGTATGGGTAAGCACAGGAGCCAGGCAACCCAGCTTACAAATCGCTTAAGTCAATATGGTGCATATTGTGGTGTAATACACGAACAAGGAATGAAGTTGTACAAGTATAATCATATGCAAGAGGAAAAACTTCATAAAGGAAGCCCCCAAGTAAACTGGGTATCTAAATTTGTGCGTCACACACAAAGTTTGGACAAGGAAATTTTTTACAAGCAACTTTTTTCCAAAAAAGTATAATGCTTGGTCAAACCGAACACAAGTTAAAAAATTTAAAACTTCGAGCATGAAGGCAACTTAGCTGGGTAATGTGTTCGGTATTAATGACGCAGTCCGAGCTTGATGCGGGACAAGGTTCCATCCCCCAAGCCGGTCCCGAGGTGGCGGAGCAAAGAGCTCGGCACTCCGAAGTGGTGACATAGCACGGTCAATGCAGGCTGGCAGAGTGATGCCGAAGTCCCTGGCATGGGGTAATGAAGTGTTGACGAAGCCCCCCGTCCAGCCGAGGTGACGTGGTATGTCAGTACGCCGAGTTGACAATACTGCCCAATCTGGATCATTTTCCTGTGCACAAAAAATAGTGCAAACCGGGGATAATAGTAATAATAATAATTAAAAAAATCATTGCATAATAAATAATTTATGCAAAGTGAGTAATAAAAGAAATATGGCCTGGCGCCAAAGTCAATGTCGATGCAGGGCGTCGGCGTGATGCGGTAAAGGCGTGGCAAAGCCTGAATTCACAAGTCGGTCCGAGTTCCGTATGCGGCGTTCGCCGGACTATGTACGGAGACTGACCCAACCACCATGCGACCGTCGTTAATGTGGTCACCATTTGATAGACCTGTGTACATATGATGGACAAACCAGAGTAATAATTCCTTGGGAAAAATGAACCCAAACAAGCAAAAAATACTAGGATTAATAGCACCTAGTTTACTTGTTGTAGCAATCCGAAGGAAGGTGATTCCCAAAATTGAGACTCGGTCCGCACACCCATTGCCGAATGGGCGATAAAACGACGGCATGGCAATGCTGGCAAAGGATGGCTTGCCGAGGCAAAGCCCTCGGTCCAGCTAATCGTGACGAAGCTGGTCGGCTGATGACGCCAAAGTCACCGGAGTAGGTTGATGAAGAGATGATGAAGCCCCCGGTCCAGCCGAGATGTCGAAGCCTCGATGTCAGCCGATGAGTCGAAGTAGGTCGGCGTGATGGACACCAGCTTGAAGAAGCAATAGTGCGTCCCTGCTGATGCAGGTCGTGACATGGTCAATGCCGGCTTGATGAAGTGACCGTGTAGCGATGCCGGTATGCCCGCTCTGTGTAATCCGTGGGGCGGCGATTTTGGTGATGATTTATCCTTCGCGATGCCGGACTCTTGTTCGGCTTACCGAGATGATGATCCGAAGAAGTTGATCTCGGCTCAACAAAGTGATGACGTGTCTAGCGCACGTCGGCGGCCTTGGAGCAATATTGCCGGACTGGTTTGACACCAGCATGATGATGAAGACGACCTCAGAGGAGGCTTAAAATTTTATGGGCACATGTTTAAAAACGACGCATAATACCTTAGAAGAAAATTCCTTTTAAAAAGGTTGTCAAATATCGCGTTCCTAAAGAAACATGAATTTGGGTCGGATCCGTATTCGCGTAGAAAACAGATCCGAAAATTGGTCCACTCATCGGAAGGTTCCCGGAGTTTGAACGGTCGGATCGAGCTGAAATTTGGAGGGGTGGTAGATATGGGAATTCCGCAGTATATGAACGGTTGGATCTTCCAAAGGACCTCCGAGGTGGGCTCTGGAGACCACGCCTAAACTCATCTAGATTCCCATCCAGATTTGACAGGGCTCCGGTATATCGTAGATTGTCGGAGATTCCTCCATCGGAACTCGATGAAATTTTGCATGGCTGTTGTAGACGTAATTCCGCACTATTCCACTGAAGCAATCGTCAAACCGACGCTATAGGAGGTGGTGATGGCGAATACAACTTCGTTGTCCACGAAAACAGCACGGCCGCCCGAGGGCAATGTTGACGTTGAGCCCTCGAGCTCCATGGATGACTCCTCTATGATCATGATAGAGATCGGAGTTGATGTTGAAGAAGGCCCCCGTCCGAACATGACGATCGGAGATGGAACACGGTCCTCGGTCGAGCCAAGGTGACCAATCGAGCCGGCGCCGAAGATGCCGGCGTCGCAGTTGACCTGCGGGCGAGCCATTGATCCTTTTGCCGGTCACATAGTGGAACTCTCAATAAAAGCACCAATGTCGGTGTCAAAACCGACGGATCTCGGGTAGGGGGTCCCGAACTGTGCGTCTAGGATCGATGGTAACAGGAGGCAGGGGACACGATGTTTACCCAGGTTCGGGCCCTCTTGATGGAGGTAATACCCTACGTCCTGATTGATTGATACTGATGATATGAGTATTACAAGAGTTGATCTACCACGAGATCGTAGAGGCTAAACCCTAGAAGCTAGCCTATGGTATGATTGTTGTATATATTTTATCGACCAGCCTGGCCTCGGTTTATATAATGCACCAGAGGCCTATGATAACAAGTCCTAGCCGAATACGCCGGTGGGGAGAAGTCCTTGTCTTGATCGCCAAGTCTTGTGGATTCTTCCTTGTATGCAGCAGCTGTCCGAACTGGCCCATGAGTATCCAGAATATGGCAGGCAAGAAGCTCAAGCTTGTCAACATAGTCCAGGTCATGCTCATCCACCGGATCCTCCCGTGCCAACAACGGGATTTCAACTTGTGGGAGTTCGACCCGGCCCAGCACTAGACTCTGAGCGAGATCATCATCACGATGCATCAGGACGTCTGGAGGGTGTTGTTCAAGGGCGCCTAGGTCCCTCCCTCTCTCACCGAGGACCGCGGGCAAAGCGCGAAGCGTCGAGCGCATTCGGTGAGTTCTATACATCCGGTAGGATATTTATTTTCCCTAGCTTAATCATGTGCGGAGTCTGAGCTCCATGCCTTTGACTGGACTGGGTGGAGACGTCGGGGCAGATTAACTATCTGGCCCCTCTACGCAAAGACACTGCGGATGCTCTTCTGACAAAGATGCTGACTCCGGCTCCTTACAAGGTGCCGGAGAAGACCAAGAAGGCCAAGGGAACCCGAAAGACTTCCCGACGCCAGGTGTTATCGGACGCGCGACGCACTCCTCCCCCGCAGACGAGGAGGAGGATGAAGATACTCCCCCTCCAGTCGGGGGAGACAAGAAAAGGAAGGCCGCCCCAACCGGGGGGCCGAAGGGTCCAAGAAGGGAACGACTCTCCTTCCGGACTACTCTACCACCGCCGCGGAAGGTTAAGACGAGTGGCTGCTCAGGGCCAAGCCCCTGGTAAAGTCGTAAGTATTCGGATGCCAGAGTAACTCATAGAATTCATTTGTCACACTGTTTCTTCTAATGCCGAATTATGATTATGCAGACCGCCACGAGCCCGTATCGACGTATCGTCAGACGGCTCCCTGGGCTCGTCGGATATGGATAGCGATCCACTTCCGACCACCACCTCCCCCTGGCCTATGGACAACGCCGAGGTATTGTCTCAAGAGGCACCGGGTCGAGGGGAGACAGTCCCGGAGGCGCCTCAAGGCGACCTTCCAGACTCCGGGAGCAGAGGGAGCAAGGCTCCCGAGGGCTCCGAGTTCGGCCCTCAGCCGAACACCGCACCAGAACCCCCAGTGGTTCCGGACTCAGACAGGCGGCCTCCTTCTAAAACGGGCAAGACGCCTGTGCCGGTGACCTTTGTCCATCCAGAGGCACCGGACAGTCTGCTGGGAGCGCTTCGCAGCGCTTCCATCGACGAAGAGCACCACACTATTATGAGTGCGGTGGTCCAGAAGGTTCAGTCTGCCAAGAGCGGACTGACTGAAGCCTGTGCCAGCCTTCTAATAGGCTTTGAGGTAAGTTTATAGGAGAAATATTACCGCATAGACAGTAGCCCCTGATGCTCTGTTCGATGTTCACAAAGAAAAGCCGAACAGTGGATCAAACAATATCGCAGGAGTCTAATATAAGTTTGTCTATATGCGTATGCAGGCTTTGCTCCTGGCCTCTGCCGCACTGACTGCGGAGGTCTCCACACTGAAGTAGGACCTCGAATGGTCCAAGAAAGATCTCGGCCTTGCCAAGAGGCACCTCGAGGAGAACAAAGGTAAGTAGTACCTAGTCTATGGATATATATATATATATATAAAGAATGTGATTGCAAAATGACAGGATCATCGTAAATTTGCCAGGGGCCACGACCGAGGTGGCGACCCTGAAGCAAGCGCTATCCAAGGCCGAAAACGAAGCGGCCAAGGAGCGCACCGAGCAGGAAAGGCATGAGGCATGGGTGGGCGAGGTGCGGAAAGAGCTCCACACTCTCGTGACGAAGCACGAGGCGTTGGAGCTTGACTTGAAGATGCGAGAGTCCGAGCTTGCCACCGCCCATGAAAGTGCAAAGAGTGCCAAGGTCGAAGCACGAAAGGCCCTCCAGGAGATTGATGCGATGAAGAAGATAGCGGCGGGTAAGGCATTCTATATGCAAAGCAAGCATGTGAAAGTAAATTACCTATTACTTACCCAAATCCGAGCTCTCCAGGAGCATTCGCAGATTTGCCCCGCAGCGTGTCGGATGCCGCACACTTTTACCAGGCCGAAGAGGGAAGCTCAACGGAGAGCTGTTCTGGTCTCAGTATACTGGGACCGAACACCCGATGCCTCTGAGCGACCAGCTGAAGCAACTGGTCGAGCTGCACAAGGCGGCCGAACAGGCCATGAAGGGCTTTATAGTCCGGATGTGGCCTGGCGACGCCCTTCCCAACAGCTACTTTGGCCTGGTGAGGGGGCTTGTGGATGCCTGCCCACGGCTGGAAGTCATCAAGCGGTCCGTCTGCATCGAAGGTGCACGCCGGGCTTTCGCCCGTGTGAAGGTGCAATGGGCCAAGCTAGACGCCGTGAAGCTGATTAAGGACGGGCCGCCAGAGGGCAAGGAGCATCGCCACCCCGAGATGTACTATGAGGGTGTCCTGAAGGGTGCTCGTCTCGTAGCGGACGAGTGTACGAAAGATATAATATTCGAGTAAACTCAGTCGTGTAATCCTGTATTTATGAAAACTTGTTCATATGCGCTATGCAACGCTTGTTTGAATTTAAAATATTACCTTCTGTTCAGCTATTTATCAAATCTGAGAGATGGATAGTCGTCGGCTTCCGCCCCCACGCCACGAGTGCTGGGGTGTTCAGGATAAACCTGAGCAATCTTGTTCCCATTGTTGGGTCCTTCGAGGGAGGTGCTCAGCAAAACGAACAAGGCAATCGGACTATAATGCGTTATCACTCTCACTTAGCCATAGAATTCTATAATTTTAAATTTCGGCGAAGCCCCTAGTATTCGAAGGCCGAATTCGGGGCGCGATACACGCGTTAAGCCGGACAGGGCCGACTCCTCGCTTTAAGCGGCATAAGCCTTTAAGGACTCGAAACCTCTCGAACAGCGACCAGTCTCTCGCCTTATCATGACAGTCAGTTTTAGCTTTCTCTACTGAGGTGCTTAGCCTAGCAGAACCGGGGCACAATCGCAGTAGTTCTCCTAGTGCTACCTTAGCCGATATAGCGGAACGTAAGGTACCAAAACATGGGAGCCGGGCAAACCCAACTATTGACCCAAGAAATGATTCGGAGCTGATGCATATAATGCTATAAGTTCGGGGTGCCGCACTGTTGAAAGTGTTCGGACTTCTCATGCCGTATTATGGGGTATTCTTAAGCCCCTAGCATATTGGCCATACCAGAGTGTACGGGTGCTGGATGTCATGAATGAACATATATATAAAAAGCAAGAATGCAATAGTAGTCTTAATGCTATGCATTTTTTATTCAAAAAGGTGCGTTAAAGCAGAATGATACAAGTAGTGCGATAAGCAAAAAGTAGGACTATTTGACATGTTCCTTCCAAGGGCAAGCTGAGGAATAGTATTAAAGCAAATATTTCACTTGTTATCGTAATCCACCTGGGAGTTCCGTGGTGTGACGTAGCTTTCTGCCTCCTTTGTTGCTGCATCATGTGTTCGGCAATCACGCTGCCGGACAGGGTTTCCAGATATTAAAGTCCTAAAAGAGAAAAATAACAAAGCGGGAAGCCCCTAGTGCGGTTTAAGCCGCGACTTGAGGCATGCCGCCATCGTGCCCCCCTCCCCGCCTGTGCCCATGGTATTTTTAATGCGTAATTATGTACGCATGGCACGGATTTCACCGTTTGGCTGGGACCGGAGTGGGGGCCGCATTGCTATGCGAGCTTGGAACGTGCCAGGCGGTCCTGTTGCCGATTACTCCGGGCGCGCTTGAAGGTGTCCGGGTCCTTAATCGCCGAACTAGTGGATTGCCTTAAGAGGCTGCTTTGCGCTTCTGCTGTGAGGGCCGCAGTGTGCTCCTCCGTGCGGAGAGAGCGCTCTATGTTTCCATTGACTGTGATGACCCCCGAGGTCCTGGCATCTTGAGCTTGACATATGCATAATGCGGTACCGCATTGAATCTTGCAAATGCGGTTCGCCCTAGCAGTGCATGATAGCCACTGCGGAACGGGACTATGTCGAAGATTAACTCTTCGCTTCGAAAGTTATCCGGAGATCTGAAGACCACTTCCAATGTGACTGAGCCTGTGCAATGGGCCTCTACACCTGGTATGACGCCTTTAAGGGTCGTTTTAGTCTGTTTGATCCTTGAGGGGTCTATACCCATTTTGCGCACTGTGTCCTGATAAAGCAGGTTCAGGATGCTGCCGCCGTCCATTAGGACTCGAGTGAGGTGAAATCTGTCAATGAATGGCTCTAGGACCAGTGCGGCGAATCCTCCATGACGGATGCTAGTGGGGTGGTCCCTGCGATCGAAGGTGATCGGACAGGAGAACCATGGGTTGAACTTTGGGGCGACTGGCTCCAACGCATATACGTCCCTGAGCGCACGCTTCCGCTCCCTCTTGGGGATGTGGGTTGCGTATATCATGTTCACCGTCCGCACTTGTGGGGGGAACCTCTTCTGTCCTCCAGTGTTCGGCTGCCGGGGCTCCTCCTCGTCGTCGCTATGTGACCCCTTATCTTTGTTTTCGGCATTTAGCTTGCTGGCCTGCTTGAACACCCAACAATCCCTGTTGGTGTGATTGGCTGGCTTGTCGGGGGTGCCGTGTATTTGACATGAGCGATCGAGTATATGGTCCAAACTGGATGGGCCCGGGGTGCTTCTCTTGAATGGCTTTTTCCGCTGACCGGGTTTAGAGCCTTTGAATCCGGCATTGACTATCGTATCCTCGGCATTGTCGCTGTTAATGCGGCGCTTATGTTTGTTGCGATGTGACCTGCCATTGCCGTTCTTGGTATCCGAAGTACCATGGTTCTTTAATATGTTATTACTGCGAGTCAGCCAACTGTCTTCTCCCGTGCAAAAGCAGGTCATGAGTGTCGTGAGGGCTGCCATAGATTTGGGCTTTTCCTGACCAAGGTGCCGGGCTAGCCACTCGTCGCGGATGTTGTGCTTGAAGGCTGCTAGGGCCTCTGCATCCAGACAGTCGACGATTTGATTTTTCTTTGTTAGGAACCGTGTCCAGAATTGCCTGGCCGATTCCTCTGGCTGCTAAATTATGTGGCTCAAGTCATCGGCATTTGGTGGTCGCACATAAGTGCCCTGAAAGTTGTCGAGGAATGCGGCTTCCAGATCTTCCCAACAGCCAATGGAATCTGCTGGCAAGCTGTTGAGCTGATGCCGAGCTGGTCCTTTGAGTTTGAGTGGGAGGTATTTGATGGCGTGTAGGTCATCACCGTGGGCCATGTGGATGTGCAAGAGGAAATCCTCGATCCATACCGCAGGATCTGTTGTGCCGTCGTATGATTCTATATTTATGGGTTTGAAACCCTATGGGATTTGATGATCCATTACTTCATCTGTGAAGCATAAGGGGTGTGCGGCGCCTCTGTACTGGGCTATATTGCGACGCAGCTTGAATGAGTCTTGACCGCTATGTTCGGCCCGGCCGGACTTACTTTTATTGTATCTGGCGTGACGATTATCGTCTCGCATAGTGGCGCGCCCTCGTGATCCGTAGATCGATCTTGCATGTTTTGCTTCGTCCTCCAATATGTCTCGCAGGTCTGGCGTATTTCCCCATGCCTTTTTATTTAAATGACGTTGGGGTGCGGGCTGAGCTTTTGGCAGGAATTTGTCTCTGTCGCGGCCCCGAGGTGGCCGATCAGCCGCGTCATACGCCGGGGATGTAGGTTTTGGTGCTTCCTCCTCCAGTCGGGGTAGCAACCTGCATTTTTGGTAACTTGGAGGGGTGTTCGATTTTATACTCTTCGGCCGCCAGGACTTCAGTCCATTTGTCAGCTAGCAAATCTTGATCAGCTTGAAGCTGCTGCTGCTTTTTCTTAAGGCTATTTTCCATGGCTATAAGCCTGCGCTTGAAGCGCTCTTGTTCGACGGGATCCTCGGGCACTGCGAATTCGTCATCGCCGAGGCTTGCCTCGTCTTCGGAGGGGGGCATGTAATTATCATCCTCCGCCTCTCCATCTGCCGCTCTCTCAGGAGGGGGCTCGCTCCTCCATCCTCCTGCTCTAAATCTTGCTGGAGGGGATTGTTGTTTTCTTCGGCACTGTTCGGAGTGCTATTATCTACGGTGCCGGTATCACCACTTTTGCCTTGGCGGGACTTAGAGCGGCGCCACTGACGCTGGCACTTGGGTTGCTTCTTGGAGGGGTCATGCTCTGTTGTCTCGTCGCCATTGCCTTCTTTGGTTGTGTCCACCATGTATATATCGTATGATGAGGTGGTTGTCTAGTGCCCTGTGGGCAGTGGTTCCTCTTCGACTCCCGCATCGTCGTCCATACCGTCAATGTCTTTGGAGTCGAAGTCGAACATGTCGGTTAAGTCATCAACAGTGGCTACTAAGTGGGTGGTGGGTGGGCGGCGAATTCCTTCGTCATCCGCATCCCAATCCTGCCGGACGTAGTTCGTCCAGGATCCTCCTAACAAGGAAAGAGACCTTAATGAGTTCAGTATGTCGCCGAAGGGCGAGTGCTGAAAAATATCCGCGGAGGTGAACTCCATGATCGGCACCCAATCGGATTCGATAGGAACGGGCGCAGGCGGTTCGGAGTCCGTGGCCGGAGAAGGATTCGACAGTTTGGCAACACGGCTCTCGTGAAGGGTAAGGTCGATATTTGGCTCGATCGCTGCAGAGGGTACGGCCTCCGTGACGGGGTCTATCCACCCGTCCATGGATGGCAAAACTAGCCCCGTATTGAGGGTCACAGCGGCTGCCGGTGCGATCTCCTGAATATGGTCTGATGGTAGAGCTAAATTGTACTCATCGTGGCCGCGTGGCGCACAAGGCAGGGGCTCGAATCCGTCGAAGATCAAGTCTTCGCGGATGTCGGCCGTGTAGTTTAAGCATCCAAACCTGACCTGGTGGCCAGGGGCGTAACTTTCGATCTGCTCCAGATGGCCAAGCGAGTTGGCCCGCAGTGCGAAGCCGCCGAACACAAAGATCTGTCCATGGAGAAAAGTCTCACCCTGGACTGCATCGCTATCGATGATTGTAGGAGCCATCCAGCCTAACGGCGACGACACAAATGAACTCTCAATGAAAGCACCAATGTCGGTGTCAAAACCGGCGGATCTCGGGTAGGGGGTCCCGAACTGTGCGTCTATGGCGGATGGTAATAGGAAGCAGGGGACACGATGTTTTACCCAGGTTCGGGCCCTCTTGATGGAGGTAAAACCCTATGTCCTGCTTGTTTATTCTTGATGATATGAGTATTACAAGAGTTGATCTACCACGAGATCGGAGAGGCTAAACCCTAGAAGCTAGCCTATGGTATGATTGTATGTTTTCCTACGGACTAAAACCCTCTGGTTTATATAGACACCGGAGGGGGCTAGGGTTACACAAGGTCGGTTACAAAGGAGGAGATATACATATCCGTATCGCCTAGCTTGCCTTCCACGCCAAGTTGAGTCCCATCCGGACACAAGACAAAGTCTTCAATCTTGTGTCTTCATAGTCCAACAGTCTGGCCAAAGGATATAATCCGTTGTCCGGATACCCCCTAATCCAGGACTCCCTCAATCGGCCTCAGCTGGATCTAGCGTTCGAGGGACGTCACCGAGCTGAACATGTGCAGATCGCGGAGGTGCCATGCGTTCGTTACTTGATCGGTTGGATCACGAAGATGTTAGGTTACATCAACCGCGTTACTAAACGCTTCCACTTTCGGTCTACGAGGGTGCATGGACACACTCTCCCCACTTGTTGCTATGCTTCTCCTAGATAGATCTTGCGTGATCATAGGAAATTTTTGAAATACTACGTTCCCCAACAGTGGCATCCGAGCCAGGTCTATGCGTAGATGTTATAGGCACGAGTAGAACACAAAGAGTTGTGGGCAATAATAGTCATACTGCTTACCAGCATGTCATACTTTGATTCAGCGGTATTTTTTGATGAAGCGGCCCAGACCGACATTCGTGACCATGTTCATGACACTACTTCTACCGCCCTACTTCGCACACAGGTGGCTAGTGGGTGTATGTTTCTCCAACTTTAGTTGAATCAAGTTTGACTACGCCCGGTCCTTGTTGAAGGTTAAAACAACACACTTGACGAAAAATCGTTGTGGTTTTGATGCGTGGGTAAGAACAGTTCTTGCTAGAAGCCCGTAGCAGTCATGTAAAACTTGCAACAACAAAGTAGAGGACGTCTAACTTGTTTTTGGAGGGTATGTTGTGATGTGATATGGTCAAGACGTGATGAGATATAAATTGTTGTATGAGATGATCATGTTTTGTTAAAGTTATCGGCAACTGGCAGGAGCCTTATGGTTGTCTCTTTATTGCATAAGATGCAAGTGCCACACAATTGATTTACTTTATCGCTATGCGATAGCAATAGTTGCAAAAGCAATAGTTGGCGAGACGACCATGTGACGACATGTTGATAAAGATCAAGATTATGGAAATCATGGTGTCATGTCGGTGATGATAGAGATCATAACAGTACTTTGGAGATGGAGATCAAAGGCGCAAGATGATGATGGCCATATCATGTCACATATTTTGATTGAATGTGATGTTTATCTTTTATGCATCTTATTTTGCTTAGTACGATGGTAGCATTATGAGATGAGCCCTTACTAAAATAACAAGGCATAAGTGTTCTCCTTGAGTATGCACCATTGCGATAGTACTTCGTGCTGAGACACCACGTGATGATTGGGTGTGATAAGCTCTACGTTCACATAAAACGGGTGCTAGCTAGTTTTGCACATGCAGAATAGTCGGGTTAAACTTGACGAGCCTAGCATATGCAACTATGGCCTCGGAACACTGAGACCGAAAGGTCGAACATGAATCATATAGTAGATATGATCAACATAGTGATGTTCACCATTGAAAGCTACTCCATCTCACGTGATGATCGGACATGGTTTAGTTGATATGGATCACGTGATCATTTAGATGACTAGAGGGATGTCTATCTAAGTGGGAGTTCTTAAGTAATATGATTAATTGAACTTAAATTTATCATGAACTTAGTCCTGATAGTATTTGCATATCTATGTTGTAGATCAATTGCTCGCGTATAGCTTCCCCGTTTTATTTATGATGTGTTCCAAGAGAAAACTAAGTTGAAAGCTGATAGTAGCAATGATGCAGACTAGGTCCGTGATATGAGGATTATCCTCATTGCTGCATAGAATAATTATGTCCTTGATGCACCGCTAGGTGACAGAACTATTGCAGGAGCAAATGCATACATTATGAACGTTTGACAACCTCGGTATGATGAGTACTTGATAGTTTTGTGCACCATGCTTTACGGTTTAGAGCCGGGACTTCAAAAGTGTTTTGAAACGCCATGGAGCATATGAGATGTTCCAAGAGTTGAAATAGGTATTTCAGACTCATGCCCGAGTCGAGAGGTATGAGACCTCTGACAAGTATTTTTGCCTACAAGATGGAGTAGAATAGCTCAACCAGTGAGCATGTGATCAGAATGCCTGAGTACTACAATCGCTTGAATCAAGTGGGAGTTAATCTCCCAGATAAGATAGTGATTGACAGAGTTCTCTAGTCACTATCACCAAGTTACTGGAACTTCATGATGAACTATAATATGCAAGGGATGAAGAAAACGATTCCCCGAGCTCTTCGCGATGCTGAAATCAGCGAAGGTAGAAATCAAGGAAAGCATCAAGTGTTGACGGTTGACAAGACCACTAGTCTGAAGTAAAAGGGCTACGGGAAGAAAGGGAACTTCAAGAAGAATGACAAGAAAGTTGCCACTCCCGTGAAGAAGCCCAAAGCTAGACCCAAGCCTGGAACTGAGTGCTTCTACTGCAAAGGAAATGGTCATTGGAAGCAGAACTGCCCAAATACTTGCCGGATAAGAAGGATGGCAAAGTGAACAAAAGTATATATGATATACATGTTATTGATGTGTACTTTACTAGTGTTCATAGTAGCCCATGGGTATTTGATACTGGTTCAGTTTCTATGATTACTAACTCGAAACAAGAGTACCAAAATGAAAAAAAGACTAGTTGAGGGCGAGGTGACGATATGTGTTGAAAATGATTCCAAGGTTAATAAGATCACCATCGCATACTCCCTCTACCTTCGTGATTAGTATTGGAACTAAATAAATGTTATTTGGTGTTTGCGTTGAGCATAAATATGATTGGATCATGTTTATTGCGATGCGGTTATTCATTTAAAGTTAGAGAATAATTGTTGTTCTGTTTACATGAATAAAACCTTCTATGGTCTTACATCCAATGTAAATGGTTTACTGAATCTCGTTCACAGTGATACTCATAATATTGATGCCAAAAGATACAAAGTTAATAATGATAGTGCAACTTATTTTGTGGCACTGCCGTTTAGGTGATATTGGTGTAAAGCGCATGAAGAAAATCCATACTAATGGGCTTTTGGAACCACTTGATTATTAACTTTGATGATAGTGCAACTTATTATGAATCACTTGATGCTTGCGAACCATGCCTCATAGGCAAGATGACTAAAGACTCCGTTCTCCGGAACAATGGAGCGAGCCACTAACTTATTGGAAATAATACATACTGATGTATGTGGTCCGATGAGTGTTGATGCTCACAGCGGGTATCGCTATTTTCCGAACTTCATAGATGATTTGAGCAGATATGGGTATATCTACTTGATGAAACATAAGTGTGAAACATTTGAAAAGTTCAAAGAATTTCAGGGTGAAGTGGAAAATCATCGTAACAAGAAAATAAAGTTTCTATGATCTGATCGTGGAGGTGAATATTTGAGTTACGAGTTTGGTCTTCATTTTAAACAATGCAGAATAGTGTCGCAACTCACGCCACCTAGAACACCATAACGTAATGGTGTGTCCGAACGCCGTAACCGTACTTTATTAGATATGGTGCGATTTATGGTGTCTCTTACTGACTTACCACTATCGTTTTTGGGTTATGCATTAGAGACAGCTGCATTCACGTTAAATAAGGCACCATCTAAATCCGTTGAGATGACACCATATGAACTGTGGTTTAGCAAGAAACCTAAGCTATCGTTTCTTAAAGTTTGGGGCTATGATGCTTATCTGAAAAAGCTTCAACCTGATAAGCTCGAACCCAAATCAGATAAATGCATCTTCATAGGATACCCAAAGAAAATTGTTGGGTATACCTTCTATCACAGATCCGAAGGCAAGATTTTCATTGCTAAGAATGGATCCTTTCTAGAGAATGTGTTTCTCTCGAAAGAAGTGAGTGAGAGGAAAGTAGAACTTGATGAGGTAACTGTACCTTCTATCGAATTGGAAAGTAGTTCACCAGAGAAATATGTTCCTGTGATGCCTACACCAACTAGAGAGGAAATTAATGATGATGGTCATGAAACTTCGGATCAAGTTACTACAGAACTTCGTAGGTCAACCAGAGAATGATCTGCACTAGAGTAGTACAGTAATATTGTACTGGAAGTCATGTTACTAGACCATGATGAGCTTACAAACTATGAGGAAGCGATGATGAGCCCAGATTCCGCAAAATGGCTTGAGGCCATGAAATCTGAGATGGGATCCATGTATGAGAACAAAGTATGGACTTTGGTGGACTTGCCCAATGGTAGGAAAGCCATAGAGAATAAATGGATCTTCGAGAGGAAGATGGACGCTGATACTAGTGTTACTACCTACAAAGCTCGAATTGTCGAAAAACAGTTTTTGATAAGTTCAAGGTGTCGACTACGATGAGATTTTCTCATTCGTAGCGATGCTTAAGTCTGTCTGAATCATGTCAGCAAATTGCCACATTTTATGAAATCTGGTAAATGGGTATCAAAACAACATTCCTTAATGGATTTCTTAAAGAAGAGTTGTATATGATGCAACCAGAAGGTTTTGTCAATCCTAAAGGTGCTAACAAAATGTGCAAGCTCTAGTGATCCATCTATGGACTGGTGCAAGCATGTCGGAGTTGGAATATACGCTTTGATAATTGATCAAAGCATATATTTTTATACAGACTTGCCGTGAAGCCTGTATTTACAAGAAAGTGTGTGGGAGCACTACAGCATTTCTGATAAGTATATGTGAATGACATATTGTTGATTGAAAATGATGTAGAATTTTTTGGAAAGCATAAAGGAGTGTTTGAAAGGATTTTTTTCAAGAAAGACCTCGGTGAAGCTTCTTACATATTGGGCATCAAGACCTATAGAGATAGATCAAGACACTTGATAAAGATTTTTCAATGATTACATACCTTGACAAGATTTTTGAAGTAATTCAAAATGGAACAGACAAAGAAGGAGTTCTTGCCTGTATTGCAAGGTGTAAAGTTGAGTAAGACACAAACACGACCACGGAAGAAAATAGAAAGAGAATGAAAGTCATTCCCTATGCCTCAGCCATAGGTTCTATAAAGTATGCTATGTTGTGTACCAAACCTATTGTGTACCTTGCCATGAGTTTTGCAAGGGGTTACGATATTGATCCAGGAGTGGATCACTTGACAGCGGTCAAAATTATCCTTAGAAGACTAAGGAGATATTTCTCGGTTATGGAGGTGATAAAGAGTTCATCGTAAAGAGTTACTTCGTTGCAAGCTTTCACACCGATCTAGATGACTCTAAGTCTCGATCTAGTTACATATTGAAAGTGGGAGCAATTAGCTAGAGTAGCTCCATGCAGAGAATTGTAGACATAGAAAATTTGCAAAATACATACGGCTGTGAATGTGGTAGACCCGTTAACTAAACTTCTCTCACAAGCAAAACATGATCACTCATTGGTGTTAATCATATAGCGATGTGAACTAGATTATTGACTATAGTAAACCCTTTGGGTATTAGTCACATGGAGATGTGAACTAATCACATAAAGATATGAACTATTGGTGTGAAATCACATGACGATGTGAACTAGATTATTGACTCTAGTGCAAGTGGGAGACTGAAGGAAATATGCCCTAGAGGCAATAATAAAGTTTTTATTTATATTTGTTTATATCATGATAAATATTTATTATTCATGCTAGAATTGTATTAACCGGAAACTTAGTTCATGTGTGCATACATAGACAAACAGAGTCTCACTAGTATGCCTCTACTTGACTAGCTCGTTAATCAAAGATGGTTAAGTTTCCTAGCCATAGACATGTGTTGTCATTTGATGAACGGGGTCATGTCATTAAAGCATGATGTGATGGACATGACCCATCCATTAGCTTAGCACTATGATTGTTTAGTTTATTGCTATTGCTTTCTTCATGACTTATACATGTTCCTATGACTATGAGCTTATGCAACTCCCGAATACCGAGTGAAAGCACAAGTACTCCCTAGGTGGTTTAGATAATTGATGACAACATATCTCTTGTTGGACTAACATTTCTATCTAGCATGTTTCAGATAAGTTCAACAATGGAGTGGGATGGACTAAAGGTTGTGGGAACTCCTTCAAGATGCTAAGGACAAAGGATTGGCTAAAGCTTAAAGCTCAAGACTCTTCATTTTACATTTTAGTGATCCAAGATCACATTGAGTCCATAGGAAAAGCCAATACTATCAAGGAGGGATGAGGTGTTGCTTAATGAGCCTCTTGCTTCATGTGCTTAATGATATGCTCCAAAATCCTCAGCTACTTTCCCACTTCCACATATGACCTAAACCCTAAGCCAAACTCGGTCCTACCGATTCTTCCTATCCGGCGCCACCGAGTTTCACTTGTCATAAGCCACTGCCAAACCCTAGCAATTCGGTTCTACCGATAGGGATCTCGGTCTCACCGAGATGGGATTGCAAACTCTCTGTTACCTATTGCAATATTCTCGGTCCCACCGAGATATGCAATCGGTCGCACCGAGATTGCAATGTAAATTCAGTGTTTCCCCTTTGTAACTTTTCGGTCTCACCGAAAGAGCAAATCGGTCCCACCGAGTTTGCCTGACCAACTCTCTGGTTAGCTAATTACCAAATTCGGTCTCACCGAGTTTGTGTAATCGGTCTCACCGAGATTACGTTATGCCCAAACCCTAACCATATCGGTCCTACCGAGTTGCATGTCAGTCCCACCGAAAATCTCTAACGGTCACTAGGTTTACATTTTCGGTCCGACCGAGTTTGTTGATTCGGTCCCACCGAGATTGGAAAACTGTGTGTAACGGTTGGATTTTGTGTGGAGGCTATATATACCCCTCCACCTACTCTTATTCGAAGAGAGAGCCATCAGAACACATACACCATTCCAACTCATATGTTCTGAGAGAGAACCACCTACTCATGTGTTGAGACCAAGATATTCCATTCCTACCATATGAATCTTGATCTCTAGCCTCTCCAAGTTGCTTTCCACTCAAATCTTCTTTCCACAAAATCCAAATCCTATGAGAGAGAGTTGAGTGTTGGGGAGACTATCATTTGAAGCACAAGAGCAAGGAGTTCATTACCTACACACCATTTGTTACTTCTTGGAGAGTGGTGTCTCCTAGATTGTCTAGGTGTCACTTGGGAGCCTCCGACAAGATTGTGGAGTTGAACCAAGGAGTTTGTAAGGGCAAGGAGATCGCCTACTTCGTGAAGATCTACCGCTAGTGAGGCAAGTCCTGTGTGGGCGATGGCCACGGTGGGATAGACAAGGTTGCTTCTTTGTGGACCCTTTGTGGGTGGTTGCTTCTTCGTGGACCCTTCGTGGGTGGATCCCTGTGTGGACTCGCACAACCGTTACCCTTTGTGGGTGGAGGCCTGTGTGGACTCTTGCAACCGTTACCCTTCGTGGGTTGAAGTCTCCATCAACGTGGATGTAGGATAGCACCACCTATCCGAACCACGGGAAAAACATCCGTGTCTCCAATTGCGTTTGATTTCTCCAAACCCTTCCCTTTACATTCTTGCAAGTTGCATGCTTTACATTCTGCTGCTCATATACTCTTTGCATGCTTGCTTGATATGTATTGTGTGTGTTGAAATTGTGCCTAAACTCCACTTAAACCGAAAAAGCTTAAAAATTGCAACTTTAGCATTAAGTGTCTAATCACCCCCCTCTAGACACATCTACTTCTAGATCCTACAAGTGGTATCAGAGCTTTGGTCTCCATTGCCTTGGTTTAATCACCATTGGAGGAAGATGGATGTGTCTACATTAGGGAGTCTTAGACATAGAGTGCCTATTCTTGATGGAGAGTATTTTCATGAGTGGAAAAATGAGATGCTTGTAATCTTCAATCAATATCATTTGAACAAGTATATTGCTAGCCCTTGTGCATCTCATATTGATCCTTTGCATCCTACCCTAGATGAAGATATTGACATGATTCGCAATCTTAGAACTATTGAGCTCATCATTAGAGGATTGCCCAAAAATTTGATTGCTAGCTTGCCTACTCAAAATTGTGCCTATACTATATGGAAATTTCTTGAGGAACGATTTCCCGATCATTCCTTGAAAACTTTGGATGAAATTCTCCATAAATCTATTGCCTTGAGTAAGATGAACTCTAGTGATCCTAGTTTTGGTAATTGTCTATTTGAGCTTACCAATCTTAAGCATGCTAAAGGAGATGTTGGAATCATTAATGATATCATATTCAAAGCTATAAGAATTCATAAAAGTGACCACTTTGATGATCATTTATCTAATGAATTACCCTCTCTAGGAAATGATGAGTCACAAGATCATGATGAACATGAATATTATGATGATGATGATAGTGACTTCGATCTTGATGATGCAATGAGACATTTTTGTCTTATGGCAAATCTTCGAGGATATGAATCAGGAGGAAAGGAATGGGTTCTTGATAGTGGATGTACTGATCATATGACCGGAGATGAAGAGATGTTTCGTGAGCTTGCTGAAAATGACGGCCCTCGAAAATATGTCACCTTTGGTGATAATTCAAAGGGTAAGTGGTTGGCCTTGGTAAGGTGGCCATATCACATGATAGTTCCATTCAAAATGTCATGCTCGTTGAATCTCTTGGCTACAACTTACTTTCAGTATCTAGACTTGCTGATTTCGGTTTGAATGTCCTATTTACTGAGGTAGATTGCCAAGTATTTCGTTGAGACAATCATAAAATGGTCTTTACGGGTATGCGTAGAGGTGCTCTTTACATTGTCGATTTCTCTAAAAAGGCACAACCTAAAACTTGCTTTGTTGCTAAATCCTCAAAAGGTTGGTTGTGGCATAGACGACTAGGTCACGTTGGCATGAGAAACCTTGACAAGCTTATTAAAGGAAATCATATCCTTGGAGTCAACGATGTCATATTTGATAAGGATAGACTTTGCAGTGCTTGTCAAGCAGGTAAACAGGTTGGAGGAAGACATCCCGTGAAGAACATCATGACCACAAGGAGGCCACTCGAGCTACTTCACATGGATCTTTTTGGTCCCAACGCCTACAAGAGTCTCGGTGGAAATTCTTTTGGTCTAGTTATAGTTGATGATTTTTCAAGATTTACGTGGGTGTTCTTTCTTAATGACAAGTCGCAGGTCCAGAAGATCTTCAGAAACTTCGCTAGGAAGGCCCAAAATCAGTTTGATGTGAAGATCAAGAAGGTTCGGAGTGACAATGGAACGGAGTTCAAGAACGCAAATGTGGACACCTTTCTTGACGAAGAAGGGATTTCACACGAGTTCTCGGCTACGTACACACCTCAACAAAATGGAGTTGTTGAGAGGAAGAAACGGACGCTCATCGAAATGGCAAGAACGATGCTTGATGAATACAAGACGCCAAAGCACTTTTGGGCAGAAGCAGTTGAGACAGCTTGTCACGCAACAAATCGCTTATATCTTCACAAGCTACTCGGCAAGACGGCATACGAGCTTCTCACCGGTAACAAACCCCAAGTTGGATACTTTCGAGTATTCGGCTCAAAGTGCTACATTCTTGATAAGCATCGTCGTTCAAAGTTTGCTCCTAAATCTCATGAAGGTTTTCTACTTGGTTATGGCTCAAACTCTCACACTTACCGTGTCTACAACAATTTCACCCGAAAGGTTGAAGAGACGGTAGATGTGAAGTTTGATGAATCTAATGGCTCGCAAGTAGAGCAATTGCCAATTGATGTAGGAGACAAAGACCCTTCAGAAGCAATTCAAGACTTGTCCATTGGCAAAATTCGTCCAACGGAGGTGAAGGAGAGTACTTCATCCGTCCAAGTGGAAGCTTCTACTTCACGACAAGGTGAACCAAGAATCGACATGGAAGCATCCACAAGTGGGACACACCAAGATGAAGAAAACGAGGAAATATGTCAAGACAAACATCAACAACCTCCTTCTCCACCACGACAAGAGAACGGCGACGTCAACAATGAAGAAGGCCAAGAAGAAGAACAAGATGAAGAAGATGTTCAACGAAGACCCAAGCAAAAGCTCTCATGAGTTCGAGCAAGAATTGCCAAAGATCATCCCGTCGAGCAAATCCTCAATGATATACAAACCGGGAGAATCACTCGCTCAAAAACTCGTTTAGCTAACTTTTGTGAAAACTATTCATTCATCTCTAGCATTGAACCTATGAAGGTTGAAGAAGCATTGGAAGATCCGGACTGGATAAACGCTATGCATGAAGAGCTACATAATTTTGAGAGAAACCAAGTTTGGACATTGGTCGAGAAGCCCGACAACAACCACAACATAGTTGGTACCAAATGTGTGTTTCGCAACAAGCAAGATGAAGATGGACAAGTGGTTCGCAACAAAGCACGTCTCGTCGCCCAAGGGTACACACAAGTCGAAGGTATGGACTATGGTGAGACGTATGCTCCCGTTGCTAGACTTGAGTCCATTCGCATCTTACTTGCCTATGCTAATCACCATAATATCACCTTGTACCAAATGGACATTAAAAGTGCTTTTCTAAATGGTGAAATAGAGGAGGAAGTTTATGTCAAACAACCTCCCGGCTTTATCAATCCTAAGAAACCAAATCATGTTTACAAACTTCACAAAGCTCTTTATGGTCTTAAACAAGCTCCTAGAGCATGGTATAAATGCTTGACCAAGTTCCTTACTACAAGTGGTTTTGAAATTGGTAAAATTGATTCTACTCTTTTTACTAAAAGGGTTAATGGAGAACTATTTGTATGCCAAATTTATGTTGATGATATCATATTTGGTTCAACTAACCCTCTCTTTAGTGAAAAGTTTGGAAAGCTAATGTCAGAGAAGTTTGAGATGTCTATGATGAGTGAACTCAAATTCTTTCTCGGGTTTGCAAATCAAGCAAACTAAGGAAGGTACATTTGTCTCTCAAACAAAGTACACCAAGGACTTATTCAAGAAGTTCAATATGCAAGAATGCAAAGGTATGTCTACACCCATGCCTACTAGTGGACATAATGATTTAACCAAAGATGGTGAACCGGTTGATCAAAAGGTTTATCGCTCTATGATTGGTTCATTGTTATACCTATGTGCTTCACGTCCCGATATTATGCTAAGTGTGTGCATGTGTGCACGATATCAAGCTGCTCCTAAAGATTGTCATCTTAAGGCTGTGAAAAGGATAGTGAGATATTTAATCCATACACCAAATTTTGGCATTTGGTATCCTAAGAGGTCTTCTTTTGATCTTGTTGGCTATTCCTGACTCGGATTATGCCGGAGACAAGGTTGATAGAAAGTCCACTTCGGGTACTTGTCAATTTCTTGGTAGATCTCTTGTGTCTTGGTCTTCCAAGAAACAAAACTCGGTATCCTTATCCACCGCCGAAGCGGAATACATTGCCGCTGGTTCATGTTGTGCTCAATTACTTTGGATGACCCAAACTCTTAAAGATTATGGGATTTATGTGAAACATGTTCCACTGCTTTGTGACAATGAAAGTGCTATCAAAATTGGTCATAATCCTGTACAACATTCTCGAACTAAGCATATTGAAGTTCGTCATCATTTCATTCGAGATCATGTTGCTAAGGGTGACATCAATCTTAAGCATGTTCGCACCGATAAGCAATTAGCGGATATATTCACTAAACCACTTGATGAGAAAGTGTTTTGCAGGTTGAGAGGAGAATTGAACATCATTGATGCTTCGAACTTGGAGTAGAAACTCCATTGGATACATGCAAGACATGAGCTTATGACTAATCCATGATATATCTCTTATGATAACTATCTTATGTCTTGGATATATTTGCACCTTGCATGTTGTCTAACCCATGTAGGTGCTTGGTTGAATCTAATTCCATGAGATTGCGACTCACTCACATCTTGAGCAATCTCTACAAGACCAAGACTCTACACAATAGTGGTTGAAGACAAGGAAGCACAAAACCATTCAAACATATCCTTTGACAAATTCTATGTTAAGCTTCATGATTGTCATTTTTGGATACACAAGTGCTCTTCCTTGCAAGAACTAACCCATGTAGGTAGATGAACTCAAACTCCAAGTGGTGCTCCCAACTCTTGATGAGCTACATCAACCTTGAGCACCCACACAAGTTCAACTACATGAGCAAGAACCACACCACCACCCAAGGTATGTTATTCCATCTTAGAGAAGCTTTACTCCAAGACATGAGTCAAAGCAACTCAACAAGATATGAATACATCAAGATGCTTAAACGAAAGATGGTAACCCCATTTTGAGCTTAAACGATGAGTATGACCTATGATCAAGTGTTCCCACTTGACTCCTAAGTCAATATACTCTAACATAGGTGACTATGTCACCGCCCAACTCTAGATGAAGCTCTCTTGTGTTCTTTCTTTGTGTTATTGCATTTGTCTCATGCATGTTTATTTTCTCTCTCCTTTTTCAAAAACAAAAAAACTTCATCTAGATCTTTCAGTTTCTTCTCTTTTCTCTTTGTTTTTGTTCTGCATTTTCTGCACTTAATTCCTTGCAAATCCTTCAGGAAATTCATTGCAAATCTTTGTGAGATCCTACATGTCTAGTGAGCTGAGGTGACAAGTGTTTTTCTCTGGTGAAACTCGGTTTCACCGACTTGCAATTTTCGGTCCAACCGAATCCTTCGGTACTACCGAAACATGCCACTCGGTGCCACCGATTTCGCAACAGGAGAAACAGTTTGCCACATATTCTATATTTCTTCTGATCCAGCTCCACTCAATGAATCTTGTGCTCTACAAGCATCACAGTTTCATTCACTGCTTTGTGCTGAATCTCAAGGACCAAACCTATTCGACGGATTCCAGGAAAAACCTTCTTGGAAATTAATGTCAAAGGGGGAGAGAGAGATCACATCAAAGCTTATAATCAGGGAAAGAGAGATCACATCAAAGCTCAAGGGGGAGAGAAAAGTCTCAAGGATCCCAGATGTTATTAAGGGGGAGAGAGAGATTTCCAGGGAGGGAAAATACTCAAGGATCCCAGATGCTTGATGTTCAAGAGGAGAGATGTCACATGTCTTTTTGGGGGAAAGACATGTATTTGCATTAAGTTCTATCCATTTGTATCTTTCAGCTCTGATTTTTTGTTCCCTATCTTCTCCCAATATCCCATGTAAGATTCAGGGGGAGCAAGACACCTAATGGAAAGAAATCAGTCAAATTCATTGCATATCTTTATTCTTGGGGACATGTTGAATTCAATGTGGTACCTTGTACTCACTCTCTACATGTCATCCCAGTCTTGGTATTCTTGTGGTTTCTTTTGTTTGCTCTGGCTAGTGGATGTACCTGTGTTATCTAACCTTGTTTGTGCAGGTTCACTTCATCCTAAGCCAACTCAAGACCACAAGGTAAGTATATGCATCAAAATCATGAGTATGAGGAGTTCTTGCTTATGTACATACTGTTTGCAAGAAGGACTCATGAGCATGAAGGTATTTTCCTTGATAATCTTTTACTCTGATGCATATGGCCAAGATGCATGTAACACATTGCCTACTCTGTCATGGTTATGCTCTCACATGCCTCTATATTTCATATTTACATGAGTGCATACATGTAGGGGGAGCCTATGCTTGTTACATGTCCTTCCAAAGCTTTACTTGTTGTTCTTTATATCTTTATCTAAAGCTTTGATGTATGTTGCCATCAATTACCAAAAAGGGGGAGATTGAAAGCACAAGTGCTCCCTAGGTGGTTTTGATAATTGATGACAACATATCTCTTGTTGGACTAACATTTCTATCTAGCATGTTTCAGATAAGTTCAACAATGGAGTGGCATGGACTAAAGGTTGTGGGAACTCCTTCAAGATGCTAAGGACAAAGGATTGGCTAAAGCTTAAAGCTCAAGACTCTTCATTTTACATTTTAGTGATCCAAGATCACATTGAGTCCATAGGAAAAGCCAATACTATCAAGGAGGGATGAGGTGTTGCTTAATGAGCCTCTTGCTTCATGTGCTTAATGATATGCTCCAAAATCCTCAGCTACTTTCCCACTTCCACATATGACCTAAACCCTAAGCCAAACTCGGTCCTACCGATTCTTCCTATCCGGCGCCACCGAGTTTCACTTGTCATAAGCCACTGCCAAACCCTAGCAATTCGGTTCTACCGATAGGGATCTCGGTCTCACCAAGATGGGATTGCAAACTCTCTGTTACCTATTGCAATATTCTCGGTCCCACCGAGATATGCAATCGGTCGCACCGAGATTGCAATGTAAATTTAGTGCTTCCCCTTTGTAACTTTTCGGTCTCACCGAAAGAGCAAATCGGTCCCACCGAGTTTACCTGACCAACTCTCTGGTTAGCTAATTACCAAATTCGGTCTCACCGAGTTTGTGTAATCGGTCTCACCAAGATTACGTTATGCCCAAACCCTAACCATATCGGTCCTACCGAGTTGCATGTCAGTCCCACTGAAAATCTCTAACGGTCACTAGGTTTACATTTTCGGTCCGACCGAGTTTGTTGATTCGGTCCCACCGAGATTGGAAAACTGTGTGTAATGGTTGGATTTTGTGTGGAGGCTATATATACCCCTCCACCTCCTCTTCATTCGAAGAGAGAGCCATCAGAACACATACACCATTCCAACTCATATGTTCTGAGACAGAACCACCTACTCATGTGTTGAGACCAAGATATTCCATTCCTACCATATGAATCTTGATCTCTAGCCTCTCCAAGTTGCTTTCCACTCAAATCTTCTTTCCACAAAATCCAAATCCTATGAGAGAGAGTTGAGTGTTGGGGAGACTATCATTTGAAGCACAAGAGCAAGGAGTTCATTACCTACACACCATTTGTTACTTCTTGGAGAGTGGTGTCTCCTAGATTGGCTAGGTGTCACTTGGGAGCCTCCGACAAGATTGTGGAGTTGAACCAAGGAGTTTGTAAGGGCAAGGAGATCGCCTACTTCATGAAGATCTACCGCTAGTGAGGCAAGTCCTGTGTGGGCGATGGCCATGGTGGGATAGACAAGGTTGCTTCTTCGTGGACCCTTTGTGGGTGGTTGCTTCTTCGTGGACCCTTCGTGGGTGGAGCCCTGTGTGGACTCGCGCAACCATTACCCTTTGTGGGTGGAGCCCTGTGTGGACTCTCGCAACCATTACCCTTTGTGGGTTGAAGTCTCCATCAACGTGGATGTAGGATAGCACCACCTATCCAAACCACGGGAAAAACATCCGTGTCTCCAATTGCGTTTGATTTCTCCAAACCCTTCCCTTTACATTCTTGCAAGTTGCATGCTTTACATTCTGTTGCTCATATACTCTTTGCATGCTTGCTTGATATGTATTGTGTGTGTTGAAATTGTGCCTAAACTCCACTTAAACCTAAAAAGCTTAAAAATTGCAACTTTAGCATTAAGTGTCTAATCACCCCCCTCTAGACACATCTACTTCTAGATCCTACACCGAGGAACACTTAGTGTGCTATCAAACGTCACAACGTAACTGGGTGATTATAAAGATGCTCTACAGGTGTCTCCGATGGCATTTGTTGAGTTGGCATAGATCGAGATTAGGATTTTTCACTCCGATTGTCGGAGAAGTATCTCTGGGGCCTCTCGGTAATGTACATCACTATAAGCCTTGCAAGCAATGTGACTAATGAGTTAGTTGCGGGATGGTGCATTACAGAACGAGTAAAGAGACTTGCCGGTAACGAGATTGAACTAGGTATTGAGATACCGACGGTCGAATCTCGGGCAAGTAACATACCGATGACAAAGGGAAGAAAGTATATTGTTGTGTGGTTTGACCGATAAAGATGTTCATAGAATATGTAGGAGCCAATATGAGCATCCAGGTTCTGCTATTGGTTATTGACCGGAGATGTGTCTTGGTCATGTCTACATAGTTCTCAAACCCGTAGGGTCCGCACGCTTAACGTTCGATGACGATTTGTATTATGAGTTATGTGATTTGATGACCGAAGTTTGTTCGGAGTCCCGGATGAGATCAAGGACATGACGAGGAGTCTCGAAATGGTCGAGAGGTAAATATCGATATATTGTAAGGCTATATTCGGACATCGGAAAGGTTCTGAGTGGTTCAGGTATTTTTCATAGTACGTGAGAGTTACAGGAATTCGCCGGGGGAAGTATTGGGCCTTCATGGGCCTTAGTGGAAAGGAGAGAAGGGCCACAAGGGGAGGCCGTGCACCCCCCCATGGGCTGGTCTGAATTGGGCTAGGGAGGGGGCGTCGCCCCCCTCTTTCCTTCTCCCTCTCCTCTCCTTCCTTCTTCTCCTACTTGGACTAGGAAAGGCGGAAACTTACTCCTACTAGGAGTAGGAATCCCCCCTTTGGGCGTGCCCCTTATGGCTGGCCCTCCTCCTCCTCCTCTCCTTTAAATACGGGGGAGGGAGCACTTCATAGACACACAAGTTGATCTTTAGCCGTGAGCGGTGCCCCACTCTACAGTTTTCCACCTCGGTCATATTGTTGTAGTGCTTAGGCGAAGCCCTACGTCGGTAACTTCATCATCACCATCATCATGCCGTTGTACTAATGAAACTCTCCCTCGGCCTCAGCTGGATCTAGAGTTCGAGGGACTTCACCGAGCTGAACGTGTTTTGATCGCGGAGGTGCTGTGCGTTCGGTACTTGATCGGTTGGATCACGAAGACGTTCGACTACATCAACCGCGTTACTAAACACTTCTGCTTTAGGTCTACGAGGGTACGTGGACACACTATCCCCGCTCATTGCTGTGCTTCTCCTATATAGATCTTGCGTGATCTTAAGAAATGTTTTGAAATACTATGTTCCCCAATAGAAGGTGGTCGACGGGCAACACGCGGACTGCGGCGGCGCCATGGTGAGCAAGCTCCCCAACGTCACCTGGCCCAAAGGGGCCTTCGTGGAGATTGTCAGGATATGGCAACAGGAGTGGTTCTACATCATGGAACCCCGCGGTGCCACATGGGTAGCCACTCCTGAGTTTAAATCCGGACCCCCAATGCGGCTCGCGTCGTGGATCAACATGGGTATGGATTGGGCGTCGTCCGACGAAGTGATGGTGCTGCAAAGGCTCATCAAAATTATGATAGAGAAGAACACCAGTCTCACCGATGTGATTTAGGTGATGCTTTTCCGTCGGATCCTCCCCTGCCAACGCCGGCTTCTCCACATGTGGGAGTTCAATCCGGAAGTGCCGTGAACTCTGCAGCGATTCTTCGGCACAACGCACGAAGAGATCAGGAAGCTGCTCTTCAAGACCCGAAAGACGTGGTCGGAGACGACCGATGACATCAGCCTCGACACCGCGCATCTGGCCACTCCGGTACGCATTTAGTTTCCGAACATAACTTCAGTTCGTAAATCAAAAGGTATGTTGAGCCTTCCATCCTTCAATCAGGGCTATACAAAGAAGGCGGAGCGGATCAAGTGTCTGGCTTCGCTACCCGAAGTCCCAGCCATTCCTATGCTAACGAGGATGCTGGTCCCGGCTCCATATCAGGCGCCAGAGAAGAAGGCCAAGAAGAAGAGGAGGAGGAGGCAGAGAGTGATTCTCCCCTTAAGGGGAGGAAGAAGAAGAGGGTGGCGTCCGTAGATCTGGAGGCGGGGACACCCAAGAAAGGGAAAATATCCTTCTCGGATGGCTTAGATTCAGATGCCCAAGTCATCCCCGAGCGGCGCCCCAGGGTGAAGCCCCAGACCGCATCGTTATTACCCAAGATGCTTTACATATATCCGTTCTTTTATGATTGTAGGATAACATAATATATTGCGTGTTTCAGTCTGGCCCGTGACCTCCCCCAACTATCATCATCTATGGGGAACTCTCTGGCGTCGGAGATGGTGGAGAGCGAGACGCCTCCACAAGCCTCCCCTCCACCCGCCGCGGATGACACGGAGGTGTTATCCCAAAGGGCCTCTCTGGGCCATGGAGAGGTGAGGGAGGCCAGCAAGACGGCGTCAGAGGGTAATGCCTTGGCTGCCGAGAACATGGGGGGCACAACCCCCATGGAGATTGACGATGGGGGCCCTGACCAGTCTGGCCCCCAGCCAAACACCATTCCAGAGACCCATGTGGCTTCGGAATTGAGTGAGCAACCCCCTTCAAAGAAGGGGGGAGCGCCAACTCCGGTGGCGACCTCCCCCAATCCGGAGGTGCCAAACACTCTGATGGAGGCACTACAACGTGATTCCATCACGGAGGAGCACCGCACCCTGATGGGCGCGGTGGTTGAGAAGGTTCAGTCTGCCAAGAGCGGGCTGAACGAAGCCTTCACCAGCCTGCTAACAGGCTTTTCATATAAAAATACACTTGTGTATACATAATAGCCCCTGAGACTCTGTTTGGTTTTTTAAGAAACGGCCGAACAGAGGATCGAATAATAATCACATGAGGTAACATACTAGTTTATTGGTAAACAGGCTTCCCTGTTAGTAGCGACCGCCCAGGCCGCTGAGGTTTCCGAACTCAAGCGGAAGCTGCAGCTGGCCGATGATGATATCGTCCGCATTCAAGCGGTTCGACGAGGCGCAAGGTTTGTTTTGAAAAATTGTTTACACACTTGAAGTAATATGCCAATGCGGAGTCTAAGCTCCTGTGTTGCCCTGATTGTTATTGCAGGTAGTCTGGCCGAGGTTGAGACCCTGAAGAGCGCCCTTGCCCGAGCCAAGGAGCAGGCATGGGCGAGCCAGGCGGCCGCTGACAAAGCGGACACGGATTTAAAGGCCGAGCAGGTCGCCCGCCGCCGATATGAGGAGCGGGTGACTGAAGTGGAGCAAGAGCTCAAGGACGCCGCCGGCAAGTGCGAGGCCTTGGAAGAGAAGAATGAGGCCTAAGTATCCGATCTCGCCAAGGCTCTCCAGGGGGCCATGGAGGTGCAGACCGAGTCCCGGGCGGCTCGCGAGGAGATCAAGCAGGGCGAACAGATAGCGGCTAGTAAGCCCTTTCTTTTGCAGAGTAAATTCGGCAGCCAGAAATATGCCTTGCTCACTCGACTATGGAGTTCTCCAGACGCCTTTGCAGATCTTCCGAGGAGTGCAGCCGACGCCGCACAATTCTTCCGGGCCAAGGAGGGGAACACCGCGGAGAAGCTCTTCTGGTCACAGTACCTGGCGCCAGAGCGTCCGGTGCTGCTAAACAACCAGATGATGCAGCTAGCGGAGCTGCATAGGATGTCCGGTTTGGCCATGAAGGACATCATAGTCCGGCTATGACCTTTGCCCACGTCAAGATGCAATGGGCGAAGATTAAGGCCACCGTCGTGGCGACTGAGGGCCCACCCAAAGTCAAGGACCACCGCAAGCCGGAGCGGTATTTTGACGACGTCCTGGAGGGTGCCCGGATAGTAGAGGGCCAATGCTTGAAGGATATCATGTTTGTATGAATGCATCCGAGCTATGCAGGTGTTGTTTTATGAACCAAGGCTTTGTAATATATTTATGCCTTTATCTGAAATTATTTTCCTCCTATGTGGCCGTTGTTATGCCTGAGAGTTTTCTAGTCACTGGCTTTAGCCCCAACATAGATGCTACGGGGGAGTTCGGTATAGCGCACCACCACACTTGACCCAATGTCTTAGTTTGTAAAGGAGGTGTCTACGTAGCGAACTAGGCAATCAGACTATGTGGTTTTATCGTTCTCACTTAGCCATGGGAGTTTGACAATGGGACTAGGAACTAGCCCCTGGTGCGTGTGCGGCTATCCGAACTTGGATGCCTTCGGTGCATGACTGGATGAAGCCCAGTCCTTCGTATAGTACGGAAGAAATCGCAAGAGATTTATGGTGAGTCACAGAATCACAGACCAGCTCTTGCCATATGATGACAGTCAGCTTTTGGCTTTCTCTACTGAGGTGCTTGATCGGATGAGCCAGAAAAACAATCGCAGTAGTTCTCCCTTTACCACCTTAGCCGAACAAGTGGAACGTAAGGTAGCAACCACAGGAGCCGGGCAACACAACTATTGACCAAAGACATGATTCAGAGCCGATGCATATAATGCAATGTTCGGGACGCTGAAGTGTACTTCTAAAAGTATTTGGACTTCCTCTTTTTGAAAATATGTATGGCGGGGCAGAGCCCCTAGTATTGAAGCTATACCAGAATGTATACGTTGCAATCTTGGCACAAACGAGGAATGCAAATTATGAAACAAACCAAGGCCGAACGAGGGTTGGTAAAGAACTGTTTTCATTATAATCTGTTTGATACGTCAAGACGTGCTATTACAGATAGTGTCGAGGCTAATTTATATGCCAACATTTGGACACAAGGGAAAGCTGTATGCGGGGCCTAAAAAAGGAAGAGTGGTCTTGAAGATCTCATTAATGCCCTGGCCGCACGTCTGCGTCGCTTTCGACCTTGTGGCAAAGATTCCTTGAGAGGAGTGGTCCACGCTCACTTATATGAAAACGGGCCCGGAAAGAGTCCTTGCGCGACCGTGGAGTAGCTAGGTTTTAATGCACCTGTTGTATGGGAAAAAAGATCAAAAGGAAAAAGTCCATGGTCACATAGGGTCGAGCCGCACTATAGACCTATCCATATTGTGCCTCCGTCATTCCCCAGGGTATTTCGAGTGTGTAATTAATTATGCACACGCGGTACATATGTCGTGGATGTGTGCGGCGGTCGACGGAGGCAAAACTACTAGTCTAGCTTTGGAGTCACCGAGCTGTCATCATGAAAAGTAGACCGGGCTCGTTTAACAGTGTCCGGGGCCTTAATGGCTGATGAGATGTTCGGCCTAGGGAGGCCGCTCTGCACTTCAGCCGCAAGGGCCGCTGTATGCTCCTCGGTACGGAGGGAGCGCTCCGTGTTTCCATTGACTGTGATAAAGCCATGATGTTCGGGCATTTTGAGCTTTAAGTAAGCATAATGTCGGACTGCATTGAAGCGAGCGAAGGCGGTTCGTCCGAGCAGTGTATGATAACCACTGCGGAAGGGGACAATGTCGAAGATCAAATCTTTGCTTCGGAAGTTATCTGGTGAACCGAAGACTACTTCCAATGTTATTTAGCCCGTACAGCGGGCTTCTGCGCCGGGTATGACTCCTTTAAAGGTGGTGTTAGTAGGCTTGATTTTTGATGGGTCAATACCCATTTTGCGGACTGTGTCTTGATAAATCAAGTTAAGGCTACTGCCTCCGTCCATGTGGACTCTTGTGAGATGGTATCTGTCAATGATTGGATCAAGGACCAGAGTTGCCGAACCTCCGTGATGGATGCTGGTCAGGTGGTCCCTACGATCGAAGGTGACCGGACAAGCCGATCACGGGTTGAATTTAGGGGTGACAGGCTCTACGGCGTAGACATCCCTTAGCACGCATTTGCGCTACCACTTGGGGATATGCATGACGTAGATCTTGTTCACTGTTTTCACCTCAGGGGGGAATTTCTTTTGCCCCCTATGATCGGTGGGCGGGGCTCTTCATCATCCCCGCTTGGCGGTCCTTTCCCCTTGTGTTCGGTGTTTAACTTACCGGCCTATTTAAAGATCCAACAATTTCTGTTGAGTGGTTGCCAGGCTTATCAGGGGTGCCATGAATCTGGCAAGGCTGATCGAGTATTTTGTCCGAATTGGATGGACCATCTTTATTTCCTTTGAATGGCTTCTTCCGCTGACCGGATTTAGCGCCACTGGATCCGGCGTTGACTGCCGTGTCTTCGGTATCTTCATTGTTGTTTCGACGCTTGTGTTTGTTGCCTCATGGCCTGTCATTGCTATCTCTGGCTTTGGAGGTGCTGGGGTTGCTAGTGTTGTTGCTTCTATGTGCTAACCATCTGTCTTATCCTGCGCAAAAGTGGGTCATAAGTGCGATAAGGGCTGCCATGGACTTCGGCTTTTCTTGGCCGAGGTGTCGGGCGAGCCATTCATCGCGGACGCTAAGTTTGAGGGCTGCAAGGGCTTCGACGTCCGGACAGTCGATGATTTGGTTCTTTTTAATTAAGAACCTAGTCCAGAGTTTGCGGGCTAACTCTCCAGGTTGCGGGACTATATGACTGAGGTCATCGGCGTCCAAAGGCCGGACATAGGTGCCTTGGAAGTTGTCTCTCAAGACATCCTCCAGATATTCCCAGCTACCAATGCAGTTCTCTGGGAGCATGTTTAACCAATGTCGTGTTGGTCCTTTCAGCTTTAAGAGGAGGTATTTGATGGCACGAAGATCGTCACTGCAAGCCATGTGAATATGGAGGAGAAAGTCTTCAATCCATACCACGGGATCAGTCGTTCCATCGTATGCTTCAATGTTTACGATTTTAAACCCTTTTGGGAACTGGTGCTGCATTACCTCATTGGTGAAGCATAAGGCGTTTGCGCCGCCTCTGTATCGGGCAACGTCACAATGGAGTTCGGATGACATTCGTATTCGGTTTTCGGCCCGAGTGAGGTTATGCCTGTCGGGCCAGGCTTGATGGCCGACATCTCGCGTTGGGGCACGCCCCCTTGAACCATAGATTCATCTGGCCTGACCGACTCTATTATCCAGGTCCTGGCATAAGTCATAAGTATAGCCCGGAGCTGCTACCTCTTTGCCTGGACGGCGAGGTGGTAGGGGCTGGTGTTCGGCATAAACAACCGCTTTATCTCACCCACATGGTGGTCAGTCTAGTTCATCGATGCGGTCATATCTCGAAGGTATTGGCTCAAGAACCTTGTCATCGAATTGTGGTAGTAGCCCACACTTTGGATAACTCTTTGTTGGGCGCTCGAGGCCGTATTCTCCGGCAGCTAGGACTTGAGTCCATCTGTCGTTGATGGTATCCTATTCGTCTTGCAGCTGTTGCTGCTTCTTCTTTCGGCTTCGCGCAGTTGTGATTAGCTGACGCGTAAAGCGCTCTTGCTCGAGGGGTTCCTCTGGCACGATGAAGTCTTCATTGCCAAGGCTGACATCATCCTCGGAGATCGGTAGATAGTTACTATCTTCTAAATCCTCATTCCCGACTGGCTCATCGGGGTTGCCTTGTCCCTCCTCCCAATCATCTTGTTCAGACGTAGGCTCGACGGGGTCTTCAGGATCCTCAGCATTCTCTAGAGTGTTATTGTCTCTGGTGCCGGTATTACTGTCCTTTTCGCGATGCGATTTTGAGCGGCGCCGTTGACGTCGATGTTTTGGTGGTGCGCTTGCAAGCTTGACCTCACTCCGATCTTTCCTGCCTTCGTCGTCGGCCTCTTTGGGTGTATCCTGGAGGTAGCCATCCAGCGTCCGGTGAATTGTGGGTCTTGGCTTTGTCTGTCTCCGGCATTGTCGTCCATATTGTCAATGTCTTCGGAGGCGTAATCTAGCATGTCGGTTAAATCCTCGACAGTGGCTATTAAGTGGGTGGTGGATGGGACGTAAAATTCCCCGCTCTCAGCCCCTAGTCCAGGATGGGTGTAGTTCGGAGGTGATGCTTCCGTAATGGCGAGGGATTGCATTAAGTCCTAGGCCTCGTTTAAGAGAGAAGGCCGGACGGGGGACCGAGAATCTGCAGGGCTAGGTACGGGAAGATTCCAGGTTGTGCTCACCAAATGCGTGCCTCGGGAGTTCAGAGTTTACATCCTGAGGCGGGTTCGCCTGTCCGATGATCGGGAGAGTCCTGTTTGACTCCAGGCTCGCCGAAGACATAGCTGCCTCTGGGTCTCCGGAGAAAAGTTCCCTAGTAGGAGAGGGTCCGATGGGTTAGATACCCATCTTCGGAAGAAGTAGTCTACCTTGGATCTAAGGCCTTGAGCGGTGCCTGATGAGGAGTCCGATCAGTTTCCCTCTTGGAACAGAGGAACAATGGTCGAGGCCGTGAACCCTTTGAATATCAAGTCTCCTCCGACATTGATGATGTAATTCAGGCTCCCGAATCTGATCTGATGACCAGGGGCGTAGGTATCGGTCTGTTCAAGGTGACCAATCGAATTGGCGTGCAGAGCGAAGACGCCGAACACGAAAAGTTGACCGGGGAGGAAGGTTTTCTCGGAACTAGCATCGTTGTTGATGATTGAACGAGCCATCGAACCTTCTACTGACGACACAGTGGAACTCAATGAAAGCACCAATGTCCGTGTCAAAACCGGCCGATCTCGGTAGGGGGTCCCGAACTGTGCTTCTGAGGATCGAAGGTAACAGGAGATAGAAGGGACACAATGTTTACCCAGGTTCGGGCCCTCTTAATTGAGGCAATACCCTACTTCCTACTTGATTGATCTTGATGAGTATGGGGGTTACAAGAGTTGATCTACCTCGAGATCGAAATCGCTAAACCCTAGATGTCTAGCCTATATGAATTATGATAGCCTCTATGGACAAACCCCTCCAGTTTATATAGACACCAGAGGGGCCTAGGGTTGTATAGGGTTGGTTTATAGAGCAAGGAAAGCACACACCCAGACGCCAATCATGCCATCCACGCAAGGGAGAGTCCCATCCAGACACAAGGAAGGCCTTCTACCTTGTATCTTCACGGCGCATTAGTCTGGCCCATGTCACATAGCCCAGACACCCGAGGACTCTGTAATCCAGGACTCCCTCATCGGCCTCGAGGCGCTCCCACGCCATAGACGAGCTCACCACCCTGGCTCTGGCAGAACGAGGTCAACCGGACGTGTGCCGAAGGGGAAATTGAGCCTACCGCCGCGCAGTGGTAGCGGACCTACCAGCGGTCCTACTCCATGGTCGTGAGCTCGGCCGTGTGGAAGCTACCGAGCCACCGGCGGGTGTGGGTCTCCTGATCTATAATCTCGGCGACCCACATCCCCCACCGCCGCTGCCAGACCTCGAGGTAGGACCTCATCGGCTGCCGGGTCCGAGGGAGGACGGTGAAGTCCTCGAACCGATGTAGGGCCGCGACGGGCGGATCGGGGGACCGGCGACGGCGGATCGAGCCCGGGGAGGACGACGGGGACACCTCGGTGGCCACCTCACCAGCATCGGGCAAAAAGGCCGCGATAAACCTCTTTTTAGCTATTGGCTCCTGGAGTTCCCCGGCACATAGGCAGAGGTTGAGGATGGAGGCAGCAGCGATGACAGCGACCTACCAATGGTTTTGGGGGTGGTGTGTGTCTGTGTGAGCGGAGGTTTTGGGGAGTGTATAGTGTGTGTGGAGGGGGGGCAAGGTGGTATTTGAGGAAATACTGCGGCAACTAAAAATTTTACTAGGTGGGAGTAACGAGGCGGGTCTACTAAAATTTGGATCAAAGGCAAGCAGATATTTTTGAGATTGCGAGGGATGCAGAGGCGGGAGTAAAATACCGGGGCTACTGAGAATATGAATCAAGGGATAGAAGCAGAGCGGCAGTAACGGACATCGCACACGGTCCGCACATACTAATCGTGTGCTATCAAACATTAAAACCTTCCAGGTGGTAGATATTTTCGAGATTACGAGGCAGTAATATTTTTGAGATTGCGAGGGATCCAGAGGCGGGAATATTTGGGGAGCGAGCAAGTGTGCTTGACACATCGGTTGTGGACTGTAGCCGACGCACCTTCTCACGTAAGCCATAGGCGTACTATACGCTGACGGTGCTCCAGGATATTTTGTACTACATCTCAAACGGTTGGTGCTAATAAACTGTGTGGGATCTACTTGGTTTTTCATCTTCATTTGAATTACATAATGGGGTCACAACGGTAATGGACGGTGTTTGAATTGCTAGACTTTTTATCTGCGATGAACATGCAACTATATGTGTGTCGTAAAAGAATTAGGATTATTCATGGTTCGTTTGGACATTTTATACATTAAATTGGTTTTCTAGCCATTTCAGGTGCACAATTCAAAATTAAACTACATGCACATGCTCCGGTGCACCAACATGGGTCGTAAAATCATATATGTGTCCATGGGTTTATGCTTCTGTCCCATGCAAGAAATGGGGATGCATTTCGAACACCACGGCACCATGGCTCTCTAGCAAACGTAGACATACTTGCTTTTGCAATTCTAGTAAATCCAAAAGTCGTCCGATATTCATGAAACTTAGCATGCTATCATCGAGCAGCATCAACATGACATGGTAAATTTTTTGTCCCATTTGGGGCAGGTTTGGGTATAAGCTTCTCACAGACCAGAGCTTCTCACAACAAGTGTGATGGTTTCAGTAGGGAATGTTTCTCCTTTTTGGGTGAAATGATATCCGTTGCCTCTTCTTGATTTCAATTATTTTCCTAGTGTCAACATACAACAACAGGAGTGTTGTGTTAATTTTTGGAATTTTTCGGGGTTTGTTTGGACATTTTTATAGATTAATTGAGTTTTCAATACATTTTATGTGCATAATTCAAATTTGAACTACATGCACATGCTCTAATGCATATAAATTCGTTGAAAAATTCAAATATGTGTCCTTGGTTGCATGCTTAGGTCCCATGCAAGAAATGGGAATGAATGTCAAAGACCCTGCCACCGCCACTCGACCACAAACGTTGAGATACCTGGTTTTTAAATTCTACTAATCCAAAACTCATCTGAAATTCATAAAACCTGTGTATGGTATCATGGAGCGGCATCAACATGCCATGGTAAAAATTTTGTCCCATTTGGGGTAGGTTTGGGTATAAGCTTCTCACAAACCAGAGCTTCGCACAACAAGCCTGATGGTTTCGGTAGGGAATGTGCCACCTTTGGAGAAGAAACGATATCCGTTCCCTCTTTTATTGCTTTCAAAAAATTTCTAGTGTCAACATAGAACAATAGGAGTGTTGTGTTAAGTTTTGGAATTTTTCAGGGTTCGTTTGGACATTTTTATACCTTAACTAGGTTTTCTAGGCATTTTATTTGCATTATTCAAATTTAAAATACAAGCACATGCTCCAGTGCACATAAATTGGTTGAAAAATCAAATTTGTGTCCTTGGGTGCATGCTTAGGTCCCATGCAAGAAATGGGAACGAATTTCAAACACAAGGGCACTGTTGATTGCCGGCAAAATGCTGAGATACCTCGTTTTAAATTCTAGTAAATCCAAAACTCGTGTGAAATTCATGAAACTTGGCATGCTATCATGGAGCGGCATCAAGATGACGTGGTAAATTTTTTGTCCCATTTGGGGGCAGGTTTAGGTATAAGCTTCTCACAAACCAGAGATTGTCACAACAAGCCTGATGGTTTCGGTAGGGAACGTGCCACCTTTGGGGATGAAACGATATATGTTGCCTCTAATTGCTTTCAAAAAATTTCTAGTGTCAACATAGAACAACAGGAGTGTTGTGTTAAGTTTTGGAATTTTTCAGGGTTCATTTGGACATTTTTATACATTAACTGGGTTGTCTAGGCATTTTATGTACGTAATTCAAATTTGAAATACATGCACATTGTCGGGGATGTGTAGCAACATATGCCAGGGGGTGGCTTATCATGGAGAGGGACAAGAGTACGTCGCCGGGCTCTAGAAGTGGGAGTGAGAGAGACCGCATGCGCCTGTGAATCTTACCCAGGTTCGGAGCTCTCCTAGGAGATAACACCCCTAGTCCTGCTCTGTGGGGTCTCCGCATGATCACTATCTCAACAAGGTAGCTACAAGCTTGCTCCTTGAGCTGTTTGGCTAGACGAGGAAGAATAACAAGGCTAGCCCTACTTCACTCTCTCTATGTGGGTGTGTGTCTTCTAAGGTTCTGAACCCTTTTCATGGGTGACCTCGGGGGTTTATATAGGGCTACCCCAAGGGTACAATGGTAATCCGGCTGGGTGTAGGACCCGGCAGTCAGTGTCTCTAGACGTCGGCTTCTTCGCCGGCTGCTGGGGCCCGCCGCTTGGTGGGTCCAGCCGGCTGTTGTGTACTCGACCGATAGGCCGTGCCAGCCTCTTGCGGGTCTGGTGGATCGCTTTGCATGGTAGCCTCGCTACTGATGATGGATGCTTTGTCGGGGGAAGCATGGCTACAGTACCGCCGCCTGGTGGGTGTTCACTTTAGCCACTCCCCGTCTCTTCTGGTTAATGGCGCACAGATTTTGAGGGGGGCGCCTCCTGGAAGGCGGCTCACTCCCATTGCCGCCTGGTGGGGCATCGCCGCCTTCTAGGGCTCGCTGGCAGGTAGGGCCCGCCGCCTGTGGGCTGTACTGACCGGTCATCGTGGGAGCATGGCTGCCTCTGACGTAGATGATGTCACGGGCCACATGGGAACTATGCCACGCCGGGCGAGGGGTGTCTGCTTGGTACACCACACTATAGCCACGCTTTGCCCTGGATTCGGGGGTGGCAAGTCATACTCTAGCCACGCCCCGTCCCGTCGTGGTAATGGGGTGCAGACTTTGAGGGAATGAGGGGCCGCCTGCTAGGAGTCGGCCTTCTCGTGGACGCTTGCTAGGAGTCGGCCTCTACGTGGCCGTCTTCTGTGATCTTGCCGCCTTCTAGTAGCCAGCCTCCTAGACCAACCGGCCCAAGTAACCAGTCGTTCGTCCAGGAGGTATGGGAGCGCAACTAGCCCCGATGTCTTGAAATACCATGGGGAGTTGACGGGGCTACCCGTGGTCATTTACTCCGATAGTAGTCCCTGAAGCTGGTGGGGCGCCGCAGATGAAGATGCTAGGAGCCTCAACAGCTTCCTACTCTGAGTTTCCTGGTAGCTTTGCTTCGTCCGTCTTCTAGAGGTGCCGACAGCTAGGAGCCGGCCGTGGCCAGGCTGGATGCCTGGTGAATTCAAAACGTCGTGGTGAGGGCCGGGTGGCATGCTAGCCAGATGATAGGCTTGCTGCCACGCACCGCCAGCAGGCCAGGCCGGCCTGCCAGCCCATGCGCATGACGGGACGATGCTGCAGGCCTAGGCCCGCCACTACAGGGCCTCGGCACGCGCACAGATCCGCTGCGGCCGAGGTGGGCGGTTGTGCTTCTGTGGTGCATTAACCGCATGCCATTAAGGCGCGGAAGGTGTGGGGTCGTGGGGAGAGTGGGCGCAGTTAATCCCACGACCCCCCACGTCTCGCCCCCTCGGCTCCGCCGCCAGGGGGCTATAAGTAGGGGGGAGCGGCAGACACACAAGCGCTCTCCTCTCCCTTTGTCTTTGCCTTTCTCCTTTATCTTCTCCTTGCTGCCGCCGCGCCCCTTCCTCTTGCTGAGGCGTTGCAGTAGCGTGCCGTCACCGTGCCTCCTCGCATCGCGGCTTCTTTGCACCACTGAGGGTGCACCCACTCGTCGCCGTGACGCGCTTCCGTCGACCATCCATATCCATGGCGCACAAACGGGCCGGCGATTGGGATGGCTCCAACGTCCATGAAGACCACCTCACTTTCCTTCACCAGATGTGGAAGCAGCCTCACGATAGGCATGCAAAGGTGTGTGTTCCTCCCGAGGAGGAGATCTCGCAGGCGCGGGAGGACGGCGAACACGTCATCTTCCAGTCACACTTTCTTCGTGGCTTCGGCCTGCCGACGAGCAGCTTCTTCCGCTCCTTCCTCACCTTCTACAAAGTCCAGCCGCACCACCCCACGCCGAATATGGTGGTGCTGCTGGCCGCCTTCGGCACCGTCTGCGAAGGCTACCTTGGCACACTCCCCACCCTTGAGCTCTGGGGGGAGTTCTTCTACCTCAAGCTCGGTACCACCGCCAAGAACGAGGCGGCCCTGTGTGGAGCCTGCGTCGCAGTGCGGCGTTCGGGTTCCAGGGTCCGCTTCCCGGCCCTTGCCTTGCTGCAGTCGGCTAAAATGTGGCAGAAATCTTACTTCTACGCCAAGAACATCCACCCAACGATGGACTATGTCAACCTGCCGGCTTATTCAGCCGGCCCGCCGGTCGAGCCCCGCACCAACTGGCAATTTCGGCCGAAGAACCTATCGGCAGCCTCCTCCACCGCTCTCGCCCGACTTCAGGTGATGACGGAGTCGGAGGGCCTCAAGGCCTCGGATCTGCTGACTGCCTTCGTGGCGCGCCGAGTGCTTCCCCTCCAAGCCCGGCCCCACATAATCAGCCGCATGAGCGGGCACCGGGACCCAGGCTGGATGTGCACCAAGGAGTTTCCGGATGTGGAGGTGGTCCGGCTGGTGAATTACTTCTCCAACTGCAAGCTCTCAGAGAAGGAGTGGCGGTTCGGCAAGCCGCCGTACAGCCGCGCACACCCGCCGCCTGCTATGAGCCTTTTAATTCTCGTTCCTCCGTTCATCCGGGTTCTTTTTTGCCGCCTGACCAGTCGGCCATGGTGTAGATCTTCTCAACCCAGTCGGCGACCGATGCTCTGGCCCCAGGTTATCAGTACCTGCCGGACTAGTCATTGAGCGAAGTGGACGAACCCGACTTGGGGGCGGCCGCCATGGAAGAGGACGACACCACAGGTGGTGGTGGTGATGGAGCAGGCGGCTCCGCAGGAGGCAGCCTTGGGGATTGGCCGATGATGATGAGGAGGACAACGAGCCATAATCATGGGCACGGCTTTCGAAAGTTCAAAACCCTGCAGGGGTGTCCCAACTTAGCCCATCACAAGCTCTCACGGTCAACGAAGGATATTCCTTCTCCGGAGAACCCAATCAGTCTCGGAATCCCGGTTACAAGACATTTCGACAATGGTAAAACAAGACCAGCAAAGCCACCCGAATATGCTAACAAATCCCGATAGGAGCTGCACATATGTCGTTCTCGGGGCACACCGGATAAGCAATCCGTACAAGTAAAACCAACCCTCAAGTTTCCCCAAGGTGGTGTTGCAAGGGCCTCTAGTTTGGACCAACACTCAGAGGAGCACTGGCCCGGGGGATTAAAATAAAGATGACCCTTGAGTCAGCGGAACCAAGGGAAAAAGGCTTAGGTGGCAAATGGTAAAACCAAGGTTGGGCCTTGCTGGAGGAGTTTTATTCAAGGTGAACTATCAAGGGGTTCCCATAACACCCAACCGCGTAAGCAACGCAAAATCAAGGAACATAACACTGGTATGACGGAAACTAGGGCGGCAAGAGTGGAACAGAACACCAGGAATAAAGCCGAGCCTTCCACCCTTTACCAAGTATATATATGCATTAAAGTAAATAAGATATAATAATGATATCCCAACAATATCCGTGTTCCAACATGGAACAAACTTCATCTTCACCTGCAACTAGCAACCCTGTAAGAGAGGCTGACCAAAGCGATAACATAGCCAAACAACGGTTTGCTAGGAAAGGTGGGTTAGAGGCTTGACATGGCAATATGGGAGGCATGATATAGCAAGTGGTAGGTAGCGCAACATAGCAAAAGAGCGAACAACTAGCAAGCAAAGATAGAAGTGATTTCGAGGGTATGGTCATCTTGCCTTCATAGTTCTCAGAATTGACGAAAGCTTGATCCTCGTTAGCGTACTCAACAGGTTCCTCGATCACATACTTGTCTCCCGGCTCTACCCAAAGCAAGAACACAAGCAAAAGGACCAACAATCAATCACGGTGTAATGCACAAGCAACATGATGCAAAACATGGCATGATATGCGAGATGTGATATGCAATGCATATGCGTGCTCCAGAAGGAAAAGAATGATCAAGGCGTCAACTTGGCAAACCAAGTGTGCCGCTGGAAAGATGAGATGATGTCGGTCGAAAATGATATAAAGATCACCGGAAACGGATGCATGGTTTGCAAATGGCAAGCGAAACAAGAATGGCACAATTCTGCGATTAACAGCACGATGCCATCTAGAATGCAACAAGAAACTAAGGCACTGCACTCCAACATAGCAACAAAGCATATGGAGTGATGTACTCAAGATTCTTGACAAGACATGAACAATGAGCTACGGCCAAATCACACAGGAGCAGGTTCAAACAAGCATGGCAAAAGTGCAAAAGATATCAGCTTCACAGACTTAGTGAAACTACTAACATGCCAGGAAATAACATCAGGAAGCCATGTTTAGAGGAAACAAACAACATGCTACATGAACATATCATAGCAAACAAAGGCATGTCATGATTCTAATAAATGCATAGAACAAAAGTCCCTTACTGATCATGAGCCAAAAAGGCAGAGAAGATATGATGGCACCCATGTAAACATAGCAAGTTTTACTAACAGTTTCAGACTTAGCAGAAAATAGAGCATGCCATAAACAGAATTATAAAGACAACTTTGCGAGCTCAAATCACTCATCACAAAGCCTTGCATGACAAACTAAGAATATCAACAACAAGATGACATGTTCATGAAACTAAAAATGGCAAGAGCAAGTTCATAGCATGCATGAATCAACTAAAATAACCATGGCAAAATTGATTAACATGTAAACAATCTGCCAGGAACATTTTGTAGCAAAAGTAGAGCAAGATTGAGACATGATAGGGCACTCCATAGTTGCAAAAAGGGGCATGGATGGATAGATCATAATCATATGCCCAAAACATCCTTACTAAAGATGCTCAAAACAAGCATGGATCTCACTATAGCATCATGTTTACATGGCATAAAAATAACAGAAGAACAAGGACTTTGCAAAATTCTAAGTCCCTGAAAACAGCAATGTCACAAAGGCCACTTTGCATGCTTGTTCTAGTCACCACATTGATCACAAAAATACATGGAAAGCACCTCTGCAAAGATGGCATGGCATAGCTCAAAACACATGTAGAGCTCATGCCCATATGATGCACACAACAAATGTGGGGAAAATGACAAATCCTCATACTCTGATAAGTAACAGCACCTAACAATTTATAGCACTCTTGCATCAATGATTTGGGCATCAAGATGGACTCAAACAAGCATGTCACAATGGAAAGAAATGAAGACCATCTCCCAATTAACATTTCGATATATCATGCGCATGAAACGGAGATATGGACATGGAGTTATGATGGAATGAACAGAGGCATAAAATGTTACAGAGAAAGGGACTTGGTGAAAAATTACCCACGCGAAACGGGATCCAAATCAGGGAAGCTCCATTCCTCGTACATGACAATTCCGGGGGAAGTCAACGGCGACTGTGGGGCGGCGTGGGGCTCCGGTGGGCGTCGGGGAGGCCGAGAATGGGTAGATCGGGTCGTGGGCGGCCGGATCAGGGCAAGGGCAGCATGGACGGAACTCGGGGCGGCGCTGTCTGTGGAGCTTGGGCAGCCATGGCAGGGCTTGAGCTCCTGGAGCAGAGAGAGAGAGACCGGGTGAGGGAGAGGTCGGGCCAGAGGAGGAAGGAGATGGGGACGGGCACGGTGGCTGACGACCCGGGGCGACAAGAGTGCGGCGAGGCATCGGTGTGCTTCGGTGAGGTCGAGTGGAGGCGGGCGATGAACGCCGGCGAGTCGACGGGGCGCTCTAGCGAAGTCCGGCAAGGGGCGTGGGCGGCGGCGCGCACATCCGGGCTCCGGCGGGCCCTGGATCAGCTCCGCGGGCCGCCCAGGTGGATGGGGCGGCTGGTGACAGGTGGCGGCCTCCGGTTGGACGAGGGAGCAGCGGTGATGACGTGGCGGCCTGAAATTGGGCGCAGCGACGTGTCCGGCGGACATGTCTGGCGCGGATGGACATGTCCGGCGGCGCGAGGAGGAAAATGACTAGGGCTTCATCCGCGAAAATTCGGGGGAGGGGACTAATTTATAGGTAGAGGGAGGTAGGAATGTCCAAATGAGGTGCGGTTTTTTCCCACACGATCGTGATCCGACGCCGGAGGACATGGAGTTGGTTTAGATGGGTTATTGGGCTGTTTTTCTGGGGTGTTGGGCTGCAACACAAAGAGGGCTTTTGCGGTTACCCGGTTAACCGTTGGAGCATGAAACGGCCTCCAAATGGAACGAAATTTGATAGGCGGTCTACCTGTAGTGTACCAAGGCCACTTGACTAATCTCGGCCCATTCCGAGAACGTTTAACACCCGCTCACAAAAAGAGACAAGAGGGGTGCGCCGGGTGCATGTGGGAGTGTTGGATTGCAAAACGGACAACAAGGAAAATGCTCGGATGCATGAGATGAACACGTATGCAAATGTGATGCGCATGATGACATGATATGAAATGCATGACATGAACAAAATGAAAAACAAAGACAAAACCCAACCACGAAGGAAATCTCATATCACATCTCCGGAAAAGGCAAGAGTCGGAGTTACAAATATGGAAAGTTGCATCCGGGGTGTTACATGTCTTGATCCTTTTTGTGTTTCTGCCTTGCATTTTCCTTTCTTCTCCTCGCAAAACTTCTTATTTCTCCTTTTCTTATCTTGTCGAGCAAGGCCCCTCTTTCTCTCGCGCAGGCCCTGTCTGGCTTGGTGATTGGGGCAGCAGGCGGCTTCGCGGAACCCCGCCGCGTGGATCCGCTCGCCGATCTCCAGGAGGCGACGAAGAGGAACGTGTTAGAGGCGCACGAGGAGCAGGATGAGGCAGAGTGGGCGAAGGCGGAGGCGGCCAAGACGGCACAAGCAGAGGCTGATGCCGCGGCCAAGACCCAGGCCGATGCGGCCGCCAAGGCGCATGCGGAGGAGGCGTCCCGCAGCCGAGTTCCAGAGTCCACCAGACCGCAACGCGCGGACACACCAGTGCCGGAGGGCCAGGCGCCGACAGGAGGAATCGGCACCGACCAGCCGGTCCTTGTGAAGGGATGGGGCGACCCTGTTGTCCTGGAGGCGGAGGTGCCCCCGCACACACTGACTGCCGACGCATCGGGCAGTTGGCCTGAGGCGCCGTTGCTGCCGCCATCTGGTGGCGAACTGGTGGTGGGGACGACTCCTGCTGCCCGCTCTCCGGTGCGTCGATGTCTCGAGAAGGCAGTCTTGGCACCGCGGCCATTAGAAATTGGGGCCGCCTGCTCGTCGGCCCCTGACACCGAGGCCACCAGTGCCGCCCCATCGGGTTGGACGCCTGGGGGTGGCACCAGTGTCTTGAACTTGGCTGTGTAAGACGTCCAGGCCCGTTTCAATGCCCAAGGTGCCGCCCTCCAGCAGTATACGTAGGAGTTCCTGGCGACGCGAGCAGCCATCCGGATATGTTTCTTACTTCTTGCCTTTTGTTTTGGTTCCTTGCAATCTTCCATGGGGGCGCCCCAGCGCACCCACTGGGTGTAGCCCCCGAGTCCCGAGCCGACTGCTTAATAGGCGGCTCGAACTTTAAGTTAGTTCCGAGCACTGACTTGTCTTTTCCTTTTGCTGCAGGATTATCACAACGTCCGTTTGGCGGCCTACAACTCCCAAGTCCAGGAGCTGGCCAAGCGGACCGCCAACCTCAACCAGAGCCGGAGTAAGTTCTCTATCTTTCTTCTCACGGGGGCGCATCAGCGCACCCGCTAGGTGTAGCCCCCGAGATTCGGGCCGACTTCTGAGTAGTCGGGCCGGATCTTCCGGCAACTATCTTTATTTGGTGTTGATGTTTTTCTTCTTCTCTGTCTTGGCAGAGGCCGCTGCAGATCTGCAGAAGAGCCTGGGTGCGGCCAAAACCGTGCTTTGTGCCAAGGAGGAGGAGCGCAGCCAGGCGGCCAAGGAGTGCGACCGCCTGACCAAGGAGCTGGCGGACCAGGAGGAGCGGCACAAGGCGGAGCTCCAGAAGCTGAAGGAGAGCGAAGCCAACATTCAGGCCGAGTTAGAGACTTCTCGCTCGAATTGGGCCAAGAAGGAGGACCTGTCCGACGGCTACGGCGAGATTGAGGATATGATCAACGGTGAGTTGTTTCTTCCTTTCGTTCAGTCGCCGACTGTTGCATGAGCCGGCTTCTGGCTTCTGACTTCTTTTTTCTTGTGCAGAGTTCTTTCCTGGTCAATCCGTTGCCGTTAGCCAGGCCACCGAGGGTCGCTATGATGAGCGAAGAAGGGCCGGTGCAGAAATTGCGCCTAACACGCCCCGGACCCTCAGCGAGCAGCTTCTCGCCGTTCAAGCGTGCCTGCGGCTGGCTCATCGGATGCTCTGCCGCCTGCAGTGTGTCAGGTCTTAGGTGCTGACCGCCCTCTGGCTGGATGCCTAGAGACCACGCACTCCCAGCCGGACTGCGGACTGGCTGGAGGTAGCAGTCGGGCGCTTCGAGGCTTGGAAGGGTGCCATGGCTCGGGCAGGCACCAAGACGGCGTTGGAATTTGTCAACGCGTGGTATCCAGGCCTGAACCTGGCCCAGCTGGCAACCTTCTGGCAGGAGGCCGCGCCGGAGCTGGCAGCCGCTAGGAGGGTGCTCAATCAACGTGCCGCGGTGATTGCCGAGTTCGCCTACACCACCGCCTTCATCCCCGAGCTAGATGAGGAAGGCACCGAAGTGCCGCCCAACTAATTCGGGCTGAACCCGGAGTATGGGGAGGACTCAGCGGAGGAGATCGCCTCCAGCGATGAGGGCGAAGACGAGGAAGATGAGGACGACGAAGACGACACACCAGACGATGGAGCAGACAGCCGTCCTCAACCTGACCAAGTCTCGACCAACGAGCCGTGCGCTACTGCGCCAACTGCTACTAGAGCTGATCAGGACGAGACCTCATAGTCGGCCACTCCACCATCAGGTGCCGCTACCTCTGCCAACTTGCCCGACCCGCCTGTTGCTCCCTTGGCCTAGACGGCCAATTTATCTTATCTTTTCTTGTTCTTGTAATCTTTTGAACAAGTTAGATCCACGCAATTCCACCCACTGGCGTGTATTTTCAAAATCTATTAAATGCTGGCCGAGAGCCTTTTGCTTATGTAAATTAATTTACTCGCACAAGTCTGTGCCTTGTCGGGTTCCACTTTGCCTTGCTTTTCTATTCTATTTTGGCTTTTTCCTTTGCCGTCTTCCTTTGGCTACCGCCCTGCTAGCCGCCGCTCTGCAGTCTGTGGTTGGGTCGCTTAGAACACAACAATTCAATTGAGAAGTCGGTCGGCCGGCTGGTCAGCAGCTGGACAATGAGGTAAGGAGCCGGCTTGGCCTATGCTGATGTTCTTTCCTTAGTCATTTTTCATGTGGACACCATTTCCCGCCTTTATCTCTTGCCGGCCGGACAGTCGCTCTGCGAGCTGCGGCTTGTGGCAAGAGAGGGCTTTAGATGTGGGCACACTACTTGTCTGAGTGCAGGTAGTGTCAGAATAGGACAAGGCGGCGAGCCCCTAGGCCGAATGGTCGGACCCGGTGCTAGGCGGAGGAATGAAAATAATACATTGGCATACATAATCTTATCATATAGATAAAAAGGGTAGCCCCCGAGTGCTCCTCGAGGGACCCGATGTCTTTGTTGCTTAACACAAAAGGTAGTGTAATACATACTGCGTTAACTGTAAAATCTTCAAGAAGATTTGTGTTCCATGGGCGCTATGTTTCCTTGCCGGAGTCGTCCCTCTTGTGCGCCATGGGCTTCTGCACGTCGATGAGGTAGTAGGAGTCATTGCCCAAGTCTTTGCTGATGATGAAAGGGCTCTCCCACGGGGCCGAGAGCTTGTGCTGGTCGGCTGTTCGCTGGATCAGTCGGAGCACAAGGTCTCCCTCTCAGAAGGACCGTGGCCTTACCTTCCGGCTGTGGTAGCGGTGCAGGCCTTGCTGGTAGATGGCGGACTGTCTAAGTGCTAGCAGCTGGCCCTCTTCCAACAGGTCGACGTCGTCTTCTCGTGATTCCTTTGCTTCTGCCTCCGTGTACATGGTGACGCGAGGTGAGTCAAACTCGACGTTAGTTGGGATGACGAGCTCGGCTCGGTACACAAGGAAGAAAGGAGTGCAGCCGGTTGCTTTGTTCAACATGGTCCGGAGACTCCACAGGACGGCCGACAGCTCGTTAATCCAGTAGCAGGCCGAACGGTCTAGCGGCTTGATCAGTCGGGGCTTGATGCCAGACAAGATGAGGCCGTTTGCTCACTCGACCTGGCCGTTTGACTATGGATGGGAAACAGACGCTAAGTCCAGTCGAATGCCCTATGTCGCGCAGAAACGGGCCAAGGCTCCTTTCACAAAGTTGGTGCCATTGTCGGTGATGATGTTGTGCGGCACACCTTACCGGACGGTGATATCTGCAATGAAGGTCACAACAGTCGGACCATTCAGTTTCTTGATTGGCTTCGCTTCAATCCACTTGGTGAATTTGTCCACGGCAACCAGCAGATGGGTCATGCCGCCGCATGCTGTCTTGAATGGGCCCACCATGTCCAGTCCCCAGACGGCAAATGACCAAGTGCGGGGGATGGTCTTGAGTGCAGAAGCCGACAGGTGTTGCTTGGAGCCGAATTTTTGGCACCCTTTGCACTTCTTGACCAATTCCTTGGTGGCGTCCAAAGTAGTCGGCCAGAAGAATCCATGGCGGAAAGCTTTGGCGACAAGGGATCTGGAGGCTGCGTGGTGGCCACACTCGCCTTGGTGGATGTCGCCGAGGATTGCCTTGCCTTTCTCTGGCTCGACACAGCGCTGGAAGATGCCAGTCACGCTGCGCCTGACAAGATCTCTGTTTACTATCGTGTATGCTGCTGCTCGGCATTGCACTTGCCGGGCCAAGATCGTGTTGGCTGGTAGCTCTTCGCTCACCAGGAAGTTGAGGAATGGGCTGCGCCCATGATGGTGCTTTGACCACTGTCATCACGGCCACTGGTACCAGGGTGGTTGCGTTGGGAGGAGGCGGGTTAGAATCGACCGCCGCGTGCTGCATCATTGAAGTCCCCGGGCCGGCTGCTGCAACTCCCGGGCCGGTTTCTAAAGTCCCCAGGCTGGGTGCGACTGCTGCAACCCCCGTGCCGCCTGCCGAAGTCCCCAGGCCGACTGCTGCAGCCCTCGGGCCGAGTTCTGAAGTCCCCGGGCCGGGCGCGACTGCTGCAGTCCCTGAGCCGCTTGCCGAAGTCCCCGGGCCGGCTGCTGCAGCCCCGAAGTTGGATCCAACTGTTTTGGGAGCAGCTGGTTCAAAGATGGACTCTGATTCTGGCGAAGGCTTGATAGGCGGCTTGCAGAGGCACTGGAGGGAGACGCCGGCTGGTATCGCTTCGCGGGTGGAGCCAATCCGTGCCAGGGCATCAGCTTGCTCGTTGTCGGCCCGTGGCACGTGAAGGAACTCGCACCCGTCAAAGTATTCGTTGATCTGCAGGATGAGAAAGCGGCAGCTTGCCATGTTTGCATCCTTGGCGTCCCAGTCGCCAGACGACTGCTGGACTACTAAGTCCGAGTCATCATAGTATGGAATCTGGTGGATGCCAATCTCCTTGGCCAGTCGGAGTCCGTGTACGAGCACCTCGTACTCGACCACATTGTTGGAAGTGGCAAAGTGAATTTGCAGCGTGTATCTGAGCTTGTCACCTTTGGGAGAGGTGAGGATGATGCCGGTTCCCAAACCGGTGCGCATCTTCGAGTCATCCAAGTGCATCCGCCAATGGGTGGAGTTCGGAGCTAGCGGCAGATACTGGGTCTCGTCCCAGTCGACGAGTAAGTCGCTAGTGCTTGGGACTTGATGGTGGGGTGTGGCTGGTAGAAGATGGTGTAAGGGGCTAGCTTGATGGCCCACTTTCCTACCCGACCTGATGCATCTCTGTTGCCTATGTTCTCGGCAAGCGGGGCGGTGCAAACGACCATGATGGAGTGCTCTTGGAAATATTGCTTGAGTTTCTTGGTGGCAAAGTGCACGCCGTAGCACATCTTCCGGTAGTTGGGGGTAATTCTGCTTGGAGGCGGACAACACCTCACTCAAGTAGTACACGGGCCTCTGGACCGGTTGTGCCTTGCCGTCTTCTAGGCACTCTACCACAATGACAATGCGGACCACCCAGGCTGGTGGTGGCGCTGTAGAGGAACATGATCTACTTAGCAGCTGGAGCCGCCAGGACAGGCGGTGTAGTCAGCATTTTCTTGAGCTGGAGGAAGGCCTCATCCGCCTTGTCGGTTCAATCGAAGTGAGTGGTTGTCTTCATTAACTGGTACAGGGGAAGAGCCTTCTCGCCCAACCGACTGATGAAGCGGCTTGTAACACCCATGATGCGGCTATATCTCCCACGTGTCGGAGCACGACTTAGAGGCATAACCGCATTGTAGGCATGTTGCAAGAGGGGTAATCTTTACACATCCCATGTACTGAATAAGAAAGGGATAAAGAGTTGGCTTACAATCGCCACTTCACACAATACGTAAATAAAGCATTACATCATCCAGAATATAATCAATGTCCGACTACGGAACCAAAAATAAAAGAAGACCACCCCTAATGCTAGATCTCCGATCGCCCCAACTGGGCTCCACTACTGATCAACTGGAAACGAAACTGAAGGACATATGCCCTAGAGGCAATAATAATGTTATTACTTTATTTCCTTATATCATGATAAATGTTTATTATTCATGCTAGAATTGTATTATCCGGAAACATAATACTTGTGTGAATACATAGACAAACTAAACGTCACTAGTATGCCTCTACTTGACTAGCTCGTTAATCAAAGATGGTTATGTTTCCCTAACCATAGACATGTGTTGTCATTTGATTAACGGGATCACATTATTAGGAGAATGATGTGATTGACATGACCCATTCCATTAGCTTAGCACCCGATCGTTTAGTATGTTGCTATTGCTTTCTTCATGACTTATACATGTTCCTATAATTATGAGATTATGCAACTCCCGTTTGCCGGAGGAACACTTTGTGTGCTACCAAACTTCACAACGTAACTGGGTAATTATAAAGGAGCTCTACAGGTGTCTCCAAAGGTAAATGTTGGGTTGGCATATTTCGAGATTAGGATTTGTCACTCCGATTGTCGGAGAGGTATCTCTGGGCCCTCTCGGTAATGCACATCACATAAGCCTTGCAAGCATTGCAACTAATGAGTTAGTTGCGAGATGATGTATTACAAAACGAGTAAAGAGACTTGCCGGTAACGAGATTGAACTAGGTATTGAGATACCGACGATCGAATCTCGGGCAAGTTACATACCGATGACAAAGGGAACAACGTATGTTGTTATGCGGTCTGACCGATAAAGATCTTCGTAGAATATGTAGGAGCCAATATGGGCATCCAGGTCCCGCTATTGGTTATTGACCGGAGACGTGTGGCTATGCCCGGTCCTTGCGAAGGTTAAATCAGCACCAACTTGACAAACTATCATTGTGGTTTTGATGCGTAGGTAAGATTGGTTCTTGCTTAAGCCCGTAGAAGCCACATAAAACTTGCAATAACAAAGTAGAAGACGTCTAACTTGTTTTTGCAGGGCATGTTGTGATGTGATATGGTCAAGACATGATTCTAAATTTTATTGTATGAGATGATCATGTTTTGTAACCGAGTTATTGGCAACTGGCAGGAGCCATATGGTTGTCGCTTTATTCCATGCAATGCAATTATGCTGTAATGCTTTACTTTATCTCTAAGCGGTAGCGATAGTCGTGGAAGCATAAGATTGGCGAGACGACAAGGATGCTACGATGATGATCAAGGTGTTGCACCGGTGACATTGGTGATCATGACGGTGCTTCAAAGATGGAGATCACAAGCACAAGATGATGATGGCCATATCATATCACTTATATTGATTGCATGTGATGTTTATCTTTTATGCATCTTATCTTGCTTTGTTTGACGGTAGCATTTTAAGATGATCTCTCACTAATTATCAAGAAGTGTTCTCCCTGAGTATGCATCGTTGCGAAAGTTCTTCGTGCTGAGACACCACGTGATGATCGGCTGTGATAGGCTCTATGTTCAAATACAACGGGTGCAAAACAGTTGCACACGCAGAATACTCAGGTTATACTTGACGAGCCAAGCATATACAGATATGACCTAGGAACACGGAGACCGAAAGGTCGAGCGTGAATCATATAGTAGATATGATCAACATAGTGATGTTCACCAATGAAACTACTCCATCTCACGTGATGATCAGACATGGTTTAGTTGATTTGGATCACGTAATCACTTAGAGGATTAGAGGGATGTCTATCTAAGTGGGAGTTCTTTAGTAATATGATTAATTTAACTTAAATTTATCATGAACTTAGTACCTGATAGTATCTTGCTTGTTTATGTTTGATTGTAGATAGATGGCCCGTGTTGTTGTTCCGTTGAATTTTAATGCGTTCCTTGAGAAAGCAAAGTTGAAAGATGATGGTAGCAATTACACGGACTGGGTCCGTAACTTGAGGATTATCCTCATTGCTGCACAGAAGAATTATGTCCTGGAAGCACCGTTGGGTGCCAGGCCTACTGCTGGAGCAACACCAGATGTTATGAACGTCTGGCAGAGCAAAGCTGATGACTGCTCGATAGTTCAGTGTGCCATGCTTTACGGCTTAGAATCGAGACTTCAACGACGTTTTGAACGTCATGGAGCATTTGAGATGTTCCAGGAGTTGAAGTTAATATTTCAAGCAAATGCCCAGATTGAGAGATATGAAGTCTCCAATAAGTTCTATAGCTGCAAGATGGAGGAGAACAGTTCTGTCAGTGAGCATATACTCAAAATGTCTGGGTATAATAATCACTTGATTCAATTGGGAGTTAATCTTCCAGATGATTGCGTCATTGACAGAATTCTCCAATCATTGCCACCTAGCTACAAGAGGTTCATGATGAACTATAATATGCAAGGATGAATAAGACTATTCCCGATCTCTTCGCAATGCTGAAAGCTGCGGAGGTAGAAATCAAGAAGGAGCATCAAGTGTTGATGGTCAACAAGACCACTAGTTTTAATAAAAAGGGCAAAGGGAAGAAGAAGGGGAACTTCAAAAAGAACAGCAAGCAAGTTGCTGCTCAAGAGAAGAAACCCAAATCTAGACCTAAGCCTGAAACTGAGTGCTTCTACTGCAAGCAGACTGGTCACTGGAAGCGGAACTGCCCCAAGTATTTGGCGGATAAGAAGGATGGCAAGGTGAACAAAGGTATATGCGATATACATGTTATTGATGTGTACCTTACTAATGCTCGTAGTAGCACCTAGGTATTTGATACTGGTTCTGTTGCTAACATTTGCAACTCGAAACATGGACTACGGATTAAGCGAAGATTGGCTAAGGACGAGGTGACGATGCATGTGGGAAATGGTTCCAAAGTCGATGTGATCGCGGTCAGCACGCTACCTCTACATCTACCTTCGAGATTAGTACTAGACCTAAATAATTGTTATTTGGTGCCAGCGTTGAGCATGAACATTATATATGGGTCTTGTTTGATGCGAGACGGTTATTCATTTAAATCAGAGAATAATGTTTGTTCTATTTATATGAGTAATATCTTTTATGGTCATGCACCCATGAAGAATGGTCTATTCTTATTAAATCTCGATAGTAGTGACACACATATTCATAATGTTGAAGCCAAAAGATGCAGAGTTGATAATGATAGTGCAACTTATTTGTGGCACTGCCGTTTAGGTCATATCGGTATAAAGCGCATGAAGAAACTCCATACTGATGGACTTTTGGAACCACTTGATTATGAATCACTTGGTACTTGCGAACCATGCCATATGGGTAAGATGACAAAAACACCGTTCTCCGGTACTATGGAGAGAGCAACAGATTTGTTAGAAATCATACATACAGATGTATGTGGTCCAATGAATGTTGAGGCTCGTGGCGGATATCGTTATTTTCTCACTTTCACAGATGACTTAAGCAGATATGGGTATATCTCCTTAATGAAACATAAGTCTGAAACATTTGAAAAGTTCAAAGAATTTCAGAGTGAAGTTGAAAATCATCGTAACAAGAAAATAAAATTCCTACGATCTGATCGTGGAGGAGAATATTTGAGTTATGAGTTTGGTGTACATTTGAAACAATGCGGAATAGTTTCGCAACTCACGCCACCCGGAACACCACAGTGTAATGGTGTGTCCGAATGTCGTAATCATACTTTACTTGATATGGTACGATCTATGATGTCTCTTACTGATTTACCGCTATCGTTTTGGGGTTATGCTCTAAAGACAGCCACATTCACGTTAAATAGGGCACCATCAAAATCCGTTGAGATGACGCCTTATGAACTGTGGTTTGGCAAGAAACCAAAGTTGTCGTTTCTGAAAGTTTGGGGCTGCGATGCTTATGTGAAAAAGCTTCAACCTGATAAGCTCGAACCCAAATCGGAGAAATGTGTCTTCATAGGATATCCAAAGGAAACTATTGGATACACCTTCTATCATAGATCCGAAGGCAAGACTTTTGTTGCTAAATTCGGGAACTTTCTAGAGAAGGAGTTTCTCTCGAAAGAAGTGAGTGGGAGAAAAGTAGAACTTGATGAGGTAACTGTACCTGCTCCCTTATTGGAAAGTAGTACATCACAGAAACCAGTTTCTGTGACACCTACACCAATTAGTGAGGAAGGTAATGATGATGATCATGAAACTTCAGAACAAGATACTACTGAACCTCGTAGATCAACCAGAGTAAGATCCGCACCAGAGTGGTATGGTAATCCTGTTCTGGAAGTCATGCTACTAGATCATGATGAACCTACGAACTATGGAGAAGCGATGGTGAGCCCAGATTTCGCAAAATGGCTTGGAGCCATGAAATCTGAGATGGGATCCATGTATGAGAACAAAGTGTGGACTTTGGTTGACTTGCCCAAAGATCGGCAAGCAATTGAGAATAAATGGATCTTCAAGAAGAAGACTGACGCTGACGATAATGTTACTGTCTACAAAGCTCGACTTGTCGCAAAAGGTTTTCGACAAGTTCAAGGGATTGACTATGATGAGACCCTCTCACCCGTAGCGATGCTTAAGTCTGTCAGAATCATGTTAGCAATTGCCGCATTTTATGATTATGAAATATGGTAGATGGATGTCAAAACTGCATTCTTGAATGGATTTCTGGAAGAAGAGTTGTATATGATGCAGCCGAAAGGTTTTGTCGATCCAAAGGGAGCTAACAAAGTGTGCAAGCTCCAGCGATCCATTTATGGACTGGTGCAAGCCTCTCGGAGTTGTAATAAACGCTTTGATAGTGTGATCAAAGCATTTGGTTTTGTACAGACTTTTGGAGAAGCCTGTATTTACAAGAAAGTGAGTGGGAGCTCTATAGCATTTCTGATATTATATGTAGATGACATATAAATAATCAGAAATGATATAGAATTTTTGGATAGCATAAAGGGATACTTGAATAAGAGTTTTTCAATGAAAGACCTCGGTGAAGCTGCTTACATATTGGGCATTAAGATCTATAGAGATAGATCAAGACGCTTAATTGGACTTTCCCAAAGCACATACCTTGACAAAATTTTGAAGAAGTTCAAAATGGATCAAGCAAAGAAAGGATTCTTGCCTGTGTTACAAGGTGTGAAATTGAGTAAGACTCAATGACCGACCAATGCAGAAGATAGAGAGAAAATGAAAGATGTTCCCTATGCTTCAGCCATAGGCTCTATCATTTATGCAATGCTGTGTACCAGACCTGATGTGTGTCTTTCTATAAGTCTACCAGGGAGGTAGCAAAGTAATCCAGGAGTGGATCACTGGACAGCGGTCAAGAACATCCTGAAATACCTGAAAAGGACTAAGGATATGTTTCTCATATATGGAGGTGACAAAGAGCTCATCGTAAATGGTTACGTTGATGCAAGCTTTGACATTGATCCTGGCGATTCTAAATCGCAAACCGGATACGTGTTTACATTAAACGGTGGAGCTTCAGTTGGTGCAGTTCTAAACAGAGCATTGTGGCAGGATCTACATGTGAAGCGGAGTACATAGCTGCTTCAGAAGCAGCAAACGAAGGAGTCTGGATGAAGGAGTTCATATCCGATCTAGGTGTCATACCTAGTGCATCGAGTCCAATGAAAATCTTTTGTGACAATACTGGTGCAATTGCCTTGGCAAAGGAATCCAGATTTCACAAGAGAACCAAGCACATCAAGAGACACTTCAATTCCATCCGGGATCTAGTCCAGGTGGGAGACTTAGAGATTTGCAAGATACATACGGATCTGAATGTTGCAGACCCATTGACTAAGCCTCTTCCATGAGCAAAACATGATCAGCACCAAAGCTCCATGGGTGTTAGAATCATTACTGTGTAATCTAGATTATTGACTCTAGTGCAAGTGGGAGACCAAAGGAAATATGCCCTAGAGGCAATAATAATGTTATTATTTTATTTCCTTATATCATGATAAATGTTTATTATTCATGCTAGAATTGTATTATCCGGAAACATAATACTTGTGTGAATACATAGACAAACTAAACGTCACTAGTATGCCTCTACTTGACTAGCTCGTTAATCAAAGATGGTTATGTTTCCTAACCATAGACATGTGTTGTCATTTGATTAACGGGATCACATTATTAGGAGAATGATGTGATTGACATGACCCATTCCATTAGCTTAGCACCCGATCGTTTAGTATGTTGCTATTGCTTTCTTCATGACTTATACATGTTCCTATAACTATGAGATTATGCAACTCCCGTTTGCCGGAGGAACACTTTGTGTGCTACTAAACGTCACAACATAACTGGGTGATTATAAAGGAGCTGTACAGGTGTCTCCAAAGGTAAATGTTGGGTTGGCGTATTTCGAGAATAGGATTTGTCACTCCGATTGTCGAAGAGGTATCTCTGGGCCCTCTCGGTAATGCACATCACATAAGCCTTGCAAGCATTGCAACTAATGAGTTAGTTGAGAGATGGTGTATTACAAAACGAGTAAAGAGACTTGCCGGTAACGAGATTGAACTAGGTATTGAGATACCGATGATCGAATCTCGGGCAAGTAACATACCGATGACAAAGGGAACAACGTATGTTGTTATGCGGTCTGACCAATAAAGATCTTCATAGAATATGTGGGAGCCAATATGAGCATCCAGGTTCCGCTATTGGTTATTGACCGGAGACATGTCTCGGTCATGTCTACATTGTTCTCGAACCTGTAGGGTCAGCACGCTTAAGGTTTCGATGACAGTTATATTATGAGTTTATGAGTTTTGATGTACCGAAGTTAGTTCGGAGTCCCGGATGTGATCACGGACATAACGAGGAGTCTCGAAATGGTCGAGACATAAATATTGATATATTGGACGGCTATATTCGGACACCGGAAGTGTTCCGGATGATTTCGGAGAAAACCGGAGTGCCGTAGGGTTACCGGAACCCCCCGGGAGAAGTAATGGGCCTCATGGGCCCTAGTGGAGAGACAGAGGGGCGGCCAGGGTGGGCCACGCGCCCCCTCCCCCTCTGGTCCGAATTGGACTAGGAGAGGGGGGGCGACGCCCCCCTTTCCTTCTCCCTCTCCCCCTTCCTTTCCCCCTCCTAGTAGGAGTAGGAAAGAGGGGAGTCCTACTCCTACTAGGAGGAGGACTACTCCTCCTTGGCGCGACCTTGGGCCGGCCGACCTCCTCCCCTTGCTCCTTTATATACGGGGGCAGGGGGCACCGCTAGACACACAAGTTAATCCACGTGATCGTTTTCTTAGCCGTGTGCGGTGCCCCCTTCCACCATACTCCTCGATAATATTGTAGCGGTGCTTAGGCGAAGCCCTGCAATGGTAGAACATCAAGATCGTCACCATGCCGTCGTGCTGATGTAACTCTTCCCCGCCACTTTGCTGGATCAGAGACCGGGGATCGTCATCGAGCTGAACGTGTGCTAAAACTCAGAGGTGCCGTAGTTTCGGTGCTTGATCGGTCGGGCCGTGAAGACGTACGACTACATCAATCGCATTGTCATAACGCTTGTGCTGTCGGTCTATGAGGGTACGTAGATCACACTCTCCCCTCTCGTTGCTATGCATCACCATGATCTTGTGTGAGCGTAGGATTTTTTTTGAAATTACTATGTTCCCCAACAGAAACAACACAACGAACACGATCTTCATCGTGCTCCTCCTTGAGCTCGGTTGAGTCACCTGCACTGGTATCATTGACACTTGCAACTAGTTTTGGAAGTAATCTGTGAGTCACTGGGACTCAGCAATCTCACAACCTCGTGATCAAAGACTATTTAAGCTTTTGGGTAGGAAAAAGGGTAGTGAGCTGGAGCTGCAACAAGCACTAGCATATATGGTGGCTAACATACACAAATAAGAGCGAGGAAAGAAGCGAAGCAGCGGTCGTGAACTAGAGTGATCAAGAAGTGATCCTGAAACTACTTACATTCAAACATAACACGAGACCGTGTTCACTTCCCAGACTCCGCCATAAAGAGACCATCACGGCTACACACGCGGTTGATGCATTTTAATTAAGTTAAGTGTCAAATTATCTACAACCGGACATTAAGAAATTCCCATCTGCCAATAACCATGGGCACGGCTTTTGAAAGTTCAAAACCCTGCAGGGGTGTCCCATCTTAGCCCATCACAAGCTCTCACGGTCAACGAAGGATATTCCTTCTCCCAGGAAGACCCGATGAGACTCAGAATCCCGGTTACAAGACATTTCGACAATGGTAAAACAAGACCAGCAAAGCCACCCGATGTGCCGACAATCCCGATAGGAGATGCACATATCTCGTTCTCAGGGCAACACGGGATGAGACATCCTACGAGTAAAACCAAACCTCAAGTTGCCCCGAGGTGGCCCCGCAGTCTACTCGGTTCGGACCAACACTTAGAGAAGCACTGGCCCGGGGGGTTAAAATAAAGATGACCCTTGAGTCTGCAGAACCCAAGGGAAAGTGATAGGTTGTTAGTGAAAATGTAAAACCAAGGTTGGGCCTTGCTGGAGGAGTTTTATTCAAGGCGAACTGTCAAGGGGTTCCCATTATAACCCAACCGCGTAAGGAACACAAAATCAAGGAACATAACACCGGTATGACGGAAACTAGGGCAGCAAGAGTGGAACAAAACACCAGGCATAAGGCCAAACCTTCCACCCTTTACCGAGTATATAGATGCATTAATTAAAAAAGAGATATTGTGATATCCCAACAATAATCATATTCCAACAAGGTACAAACTCCATCTTCACCTGCAACTGACAACGCTATAAGAGGGGCAAAGCAAAACGGTAACATAGGCAAACAAAGGTTTGCTAGGACAAGGTGGGTCAGAGGATTGACATGGCAATATGGGAGGCATGATATAGCAAGTGGTAGGTATCGCGACATAGCAAAAGAACGAGCAACTAGCAAGCAAAGATAGAAGTGATTTCGAGGGTATGGTCATCTTGCCTGCAAAGTTCTCCAAGTTGACGAAAGCTTGATCCTCGTAAGCGTACTTAACGAGTTCCTCGATCATGTACTTGTCTCCCGGCTTTACCCAAGGCAAGAACACAAGCAAAGGGAACCACAATCAACGACAGTGCAATGCGCAAGCAACATGATGCAAAACATGGCATGATATGTGGGATGTGATATGCAATGCATATGCGAGCTCCGGAAGGAAAAGATTGAACCAGGCATCAACTTGGCAAACCAAGTGTGCCTCTGGAAAAATGAGTTGATTTCGGTCGAAATCGATATAAAGATCATCGGAATCGGATGCACGGTTTGGAAATGACAAGCAAAACAATAATGGCACAATTCTAGGATTAACAGCATGATGCCATCTAGAACGCAACAAGAAACTAAGCTACTGCACTCTAACATAGCAACAAAACACATGGAAGTGATCTACTCAAGATGCTTGACAAAAGATGAACACTGAGCTGTGGCTAGATCACACAAGAGCGGGTTCAAACGAGAATGGCAAAAGTACAAAAGATATTAGCATCACAGACTTTGTGAAAATAACAACATGTCAGGAATTACATCAGGAAGCAATGTTTAGAGCAAGATAACAACATGCTACAGGAACATAACATAGCAAAACAAGGCATGGAGTGAATCTACTCAAAGCATATAACAAAAGTCCCTTACTGACCATAAGCCAAAAAGGATCATAAGATATGATGGCACCCACGTAAACATAGCAAGTTTTGTTAACAGATTTAGACTTGGCAGAAAACTGAACATGGCATAAACAGAGTTATGAAGGCATGTTTGCGAGCTCGATGCACTCAACATAAGGCATTGCATGACAAGCTAAGCATACACCCAGCAAGAAGACATGATCAAAAAGCTAAACATGGCAAGAACAAACTCATAGCATGCATGGATCAACTACAACAACCTTGGCAAAATTGATTAACATGTAAACAATTTGCCAGGAACATTTTATAGCAAAAGTAGAGCAAGCTTGAGTCACACTAGGGCACCCCATAAATGCAAACAAGGACATGCATGGATAAAGCACAACCATATTTCAAAATCATCCTTACTGAACATACTCAAAATAGGCATGGATCTCTCTTTAGCAACATGAATACATGGCATAAAAATAACAGCAGAGCAAAGGCTTAGTGAAATTCTAAGTCCGTGAAATCAGCAATATCACGAGCTACTTTGCATGCTTGTGCTAGTCACCACATTGATCACAAAAATACTTGGCATACACCCCTGTAAAGATGGCATGGCATAGCCCAAAACACATGTAGAGCTCATGCCCATATGCAGCACACAATAAACATGGCAAAAATGACAAATGCTCATAAACTGATAAGAATCAGGAACTAACATTTTATAGCACTCTTGCAACAGCATTTTAGGCATCAATATGGATTCAGACAAGAATGCCACAATGGAACAAAATGAAGAGGACATCATGATGAACATTTTGATATATGGCACGCACAAAATGGGTCTATGGATGAGGAGTTATGATGCAATGAACATGGCACAAAAATGCAAAATTACAAGACTTAGAGAAGAGGAGGGAGACGGTGGTCGGCGGAGGAGGGTGGAGACGGGAGGCGGTGGGCGGATCCGGGCGCTGCCCTCCGGATCGGAGCATGGGGCGGCGCTCAGGCGGCAAATCCAGCGACGGGGCCGGCGAGGCCACGCAGGGCCACGCGGTGGCGTAATGCCCGAGGGGGGGGGCGGCGCGCCACGGCAAAGGGACGGCGGCCATGGGGCCGAGGCGGCGGAGGGAGCAGTGGGCCGCGGGGTGCACGGTGGCCGGCGGAGGCAGGGAACTCCGGCAAGGCGCCGGCGAAGATCCAGCGAGGCGCGGGCCTCCTCGGGCTCGGCGCGGCCCGGGGCGGGTCCGATCTGGGCCTCACGGGTCGGCGACGAAGTGGGGCGGCGCGAGCGCTGACATGGCGCGGGATGAGTGGCTGAGGGAGGCGGTGATGCTGAGGTGGCGGCTTGCCATTGGCTGGAGCGACGCGGCGGCGGCGGTGGACACGTCCGCTTGGCGGATGGACATGTCCGGTGGCGCAGGGGAGGTGAGATCTAGGGTTTTGTCCGTGAAAAATTCGGAGAGGCACACATATTTATAGGTAGAGGGAGCTACGAGAGTCCAAATGAGGTGCTGTTTTCGGCCACACAATCGTGATTGAACGACCGAGAGGATGGAGGGGGTTTGGATGGGTTTTGGGCCACTTTGGAGGGGTGTTGGGCTGCAACACACATGAGGCCTTTATGGTTCCCCGGTTAACCGTTGGAGTATCAAACGAACTCCAAATGGCACGAAACTTGACAGGCGGTCTACCGGTGGTGAACCAAGGCCGCTTGGCAAATCTCGGTCCATTCCGAGAATGTTTAACACCCGCACACGAAAGAGGCAAAAGGGGGCGCCGGAGGACGTAGGAGTGTCAGATTGCAAAACGGACAACGGGGAAAAAGCTCGGATGCATGAGACAAACACGTATGCAAATGAGATGCACATGATATGAAATGCATGACAAGCAAACAAATGACATGGCAACGACGGCGAATAACTAGGAGACACCTGGCGCACTGGTGTCGGGGCGTTACAACACTCCACCACTACTAGAGGATCCCGTCCCGAGATCTAGGATGGCACCGGAGGGAAAACATAAGAGGAAGAAGTAAAACAAGTTGCTTCTTTGACAAACGAGTGAAACCAAAGAACCTTGAATGGTTGAACAACTTGAAAGAAAGAATACAACGAAGAAGAACAAAGTTAAAAGCACTCCGTTAGGAAAAAGGAACAAGGAAGAACAAATTCGGGCAGCACTCCGGTTGAAAAGTGATATGAAGCTTGATAGGATGAAAAGAACTTGAGCAGAGGGCACAACACTCTGGTTAAATGGATAAGCATGAAAAGAACACGATCCTCACCATTCGAGATAATGAGAGGAGAGAGAAACAACACAATGCCTCCGGAAGAAATGAAAGAATGGAATGGAATGAACGGATGGAAAAAACAAAATCTTGGGAGAGCACGCTTACAACAAATGTTAGAACGGAGTTGTCAGTGTCAAAACCGGTAGATCTCGGGTAGGGGGTCCCAAACTGTGCGTCTAGGCCGGATGGTAATAGGAGGCAGGGGACACGAAGTTTTACCCAGGTTCGGGCCCTCTTGATGGAGGTAAAAACCTACGTCCTGCTTGATTAATATTGATGGTATGGGTATTACAAGAGTTGATCTACCACGAGATCAGAGAGGCTAAACCCTAGAAGCTAGCCTATGGTATGATTCTTGATGTGTCTGTTGTCCTACGGACTAAAACCCTCCGGTTTATATAGACACCAGATAGGGTTAGGGTTACATAGAGTCGGTTACAATGGTAGGAGATATGAACATCCGTATCACCAAGCTTGCCTTCCACTCCAAGGAAAGTCCCTTCCGGACACGGGACGGAGTCTTCAATCTTGTATCTTCATAGTCCAGGAGTCTGGCTTGAAGGTATAGTTCGGCTATCCGAACACCCCCTAATCCTGGACTCCCTCAGTAGCCCCTGAACCAGGCTTCAATGACGACGAGTCCGGCGCACAAATTGTCTTCGGCATTGCAAGGCGGGTTCCTCCTCCAAATACTTCATAGAAGATCTTGAACACAAAGATAGTGTCCGGCTCTGCAAAATAAGTTTCCACATATTGCCATAGAGAGAATAATAATATTAACACAAATCTAATCTGCTGACGTATTCCGTGGTGCGACATGCCATGACCAAGCCTTTATCCCAATCGTTTCATTATCCCACCTTAGCGCGTTATGCGAGGTGGTTTCCTTGGCACGTCTTGTCAAAGCAGAGACCATGTCCCCTCATTTCAGGATTCTCATCAATACGAGCGTGGGTAACCCAACCGCGCCTTTGATTACGGTGCTTGGAGATAAGCAAGTTTTACCAGGCTGGTGGGGACACATAATCGCGTCCGCCCATATAAGGGGATAAGGATCCACCTTTTTACCCACGCCTTCTTCCTCCTCTGCCTATCCATTCTTGCGCACTCGAGCTCCAGCGCCCAAGTCCGCACTACCACCTCAACCCTCCCCAGTCATGTCCGGAGCGGGAGGCAAGGGGATGGTCTCCTCCGTCACGGAGGGACACATCAAAAAGTTGAGAAAGGCCGGATATCTGGCCAGCGACATCGCGCACCGACTCCCCGAGAAGGGGCAGCTCATCCCCACTCCTAGGCCCCATGATAGGGTGGTATTTCTCCCCCATTTCCTTTGCGTACTGGGCTTCCCTCTGCACCCATTTTGTAACACCCCGGATATGATTTACCTAATATGTAATCCAACTCTTGCCGTTTCCGGCGTTAAGTTATTTTATTTTCTCGGGTTCGGGTTTTTGTCTCCGTGTGTTATTGTCGTTGTCATGCATCTCATATCATGTCATCATGTGCATTGCATTTGCATACGTGTCCGTCTCATGCATGCGAGCTTTTTCCCCGTTGTCCATTTTGCATTCCGGCACTTCGTTCTCCTCCGGTGATCATTTCTACCTTTCTTTCATGTGTGGGGATTAAACATTTTCGGATTGGACCGAGACTTGTCAAGCGGCCTTGGTTTACTACCGGTAGACCGCCTGTCAAGTTTCGTATCATTTGGACTTCGTTTGATGCTCCAACGGTTAACCAAGGGACCGAGAAGGCCTCGTGTGTGTTGCAGCCCAACACCCCTCCAGTTTGGCCCAAAACCCTCTCCATCATCTGGAGCGTTCGATCACGATCGCGTGGCCGAAAACAGCACCTCATTTGGACACTCCTAGCTCCCTCTATGCCTATAAATACACCACCCTCCCGAAATTCGCGGTTCCCCTCGTCCGAAACCCTAGATCCAGCTCCTCCGCGCAGCCGGACACGTCCGCCGGCCGCTGGAGACGTCCGCCGCCGCGCCCAACCAACCACCGAGCGCCACGTGTCCCCGCCAGACCCTGCGCGCCGCCGGTCCGCCGAGCCCGCAGCCGGCCCCTGAGCCCATCGCCAGGCGCGCCGCCCGCGCCGCCTCGTCCCTTCGCCCGTGCCGGCGAGCTTCCTGCTCCGTCCGCCGCCCGCCATCGCCGGCCTCGCCGCTCCGGCGAGGCACCACCTGCACCGAAGCCGCGGCCGCGCCGCCACACGCCCCGACGAGCTCCTCCTCGCCGTCCGGCCCTCTCCGGCCGCCCGCCGTCCTCCTCCTTGCCCGGATCCGCCGGCCTCCATCGCCTTCGTCAAGTCCAGCGACGAATCCGGCCATGCTCGGCAACCGGGCCGCTGCTACAGTGCTTCTGGGCCGGATCTAGATCTATTTGGGACGGTTCACTTTTGCCCCGAAACCCTAACTTTTTGGGTTTTTCATCATGTTGTATCTCCGTATCCGTAGCTCCGTTTTGGACATATAGCATATCAAAATGTTCTTCTTAGAGAGCACATCATTTCATCTCATTGCATCATTTTCATTTGAGTTCATCTTGATGCCCGAAATGCTGTTGGAAGAGTGCTAATTGAGATAATTGTCGGATTTGCTGCTCCAAATAGCAATTTGTCATTTTTGCCATGATTAATGTGTGCATGATATGCCACTGAGCTCTACATGTGTTTTGTTATATGTTTTGACATCTATCCATAGGTGCAACCCATGTATTTTTGTGATGTGCGTGGTGACTAGAACAAGCTTGCAAAGTGGTGCATTCGTTAATGCTGATTTCAGGGACTTAGCAATTCCACTAAGTCCTTGGTCTGTTTATTTCAATATGTCTTATGTTCATGTTGTTTCCTAGTGATCCGTGCCTCTTTTGAGGATCATCAGTAAGGATGATTTGTTAATCTTGTAGTACTCTATCCATCCATGTCTTGGTTTGCAATTATGGAGCACCCTAGCTTGAGTCAATCAAGCTCTACTTTTGCTATTTCGTGAATCTGGGCAGATTGTCTACTTGTTAGCGATTTTGCCGAGGATGTTGTAGTTGATCCGTGCATGCTATGCTATTGTTCTTGCCATTTCTAGCTTGTATAATGTGTATTCTTGATGGGTATATACTTACATGTTCATGACTCACTCTGTAGTGAGTGCATCGAGCTCGTAAACATGCCTACTTGATATCTGATTTGCATGCTCCAGTTTTTCACTAAGCCTGTGATCTGATTATGTTTTTGCCATGTTCACATGCTTGCAAATGTATTTTCTGATCCCTTTTGGCTCACGGTCACTAAGGGACTTTTGTTAAGCTCTTTGAGTAGCTCCATGATATGTTTTACTTTTCCATGTTCAGGCCCTGTAGCATATAGTTTTCATGCTCCAAAGTGTGCTACCTGATCTGAAATTCCAGACAAGTGTTAATTTCACTAAGTCTGAAATCTGTTTACTAAATGCACTTTTGCCATGCTTGTTTGAACCTGTTAATGGATGAATTGGCCGTAGCTCAGTGTTCATCTTTTGTTAAGAATCATGTTTGGATCCCTGCCATGTATTTTGTTGTCATGATTGGGTGTTGTAGCATGTTTAACTTGTTGCATTTAGATGGCTACTTGCTGTATATCACAGACTGGTGCCATATTTGAATTGCTTGCCATTTCCAAACCGTGACTCCGATTCCGGCATTCTTTATATCGTTTTCAAGCGAAATCATCTAACCTTTCCAGTGGCACACTTGGATTTCCACGTTGAGGCCAGGTTCATTTCATTCCTTGTCAAATCTTGCATATGCATCACATATCGCATCCCGCATAGCATGCCATGTTTGCATCATGTTGTTTGAGCCTTGCACGTGGTTGATTGTGTCCTGGTTGCTTGTTTGTCTTGTTTGGGTAGGGCCGGGAAACGAGTTCGCTAATGAGGAGCCCGTTGAGTTTGCTTTCGAGGATCCAGTCAACTCTGACAACTTTGCAGGCAAGATGATCATACCCTCGAAATCACTACTATCTTTGCTTTGCTAGATGCTCGCTCTTTTGCTATGCCTACGCTATGATGCCTACTACTTGCTTATCATGCCTCCCAAATTGCCATGTCAAACTTCTAACCCACCATGTCCTAGCAAACCGTTGATTGGCTATGTTACCGCTTTGCTCAGCCCCTCTTATAGCGTTGCTAGTTGCAGGTGAAGATTGGAGACCGTTCCTTGTTGGAACATTACTTATTTGTTGGGATACCATTATATTGCCTTGTTATCTTAATGCATCTATATACTTGGTAAAGGGTGGAAGGCTCGGCTTTTTGCCTAGTGTTTTGTTCCACTCTTGCCGCCCTAGTTTCCGGCATATCGGTGTTATGTTTCCGGATTTTGCGTTCCTTACGCGGTTGGGTGATAATGGGAACCCCTTGATAGTTCGCCTTGAATAAAGCTTTTCCAGCAATGCCTGACCTTGGTTTTACCATTTGCCACCTAGCCTATTTTCCCCTTGGGTTTCCGGAGCCCAAGGGTCATCTTTTTTTAAACCCCCCCCCGGGCCAGTGCTCCTCTGAGTGTTGGTCCACCTGTCAGCTGCCGGTGGCCACCAGGGGCAACTCTGGGCTGGCCTACCCGTACCTAGGACAATCTGAGTGTGCCCTGAGAACGAGATATGTGCAGCTCCTATCGGGATTTGTCGGCACATTTGGGCGGTGTTGCTGGATTTGTTTTACTTGTCGAAGTGTCTTGTAGAACCGAGATACCGAGTCTGATCGGAATGTCTCGGGAGGAGGTATATTCCTTCGTTGACCATGAGAGCTTGTCATGGGCTAAGTTGGGACTCCCCTGCAGGGATTTGAACTTTTGAAAGCCGTGCCCGCGGTTATGGGCAGATGGGAATTTGTTAATGTCCGGTTATAGATAACTTGATCCTTAACTTAATTAAAATGAATCAACTGTGTGTGTTATCGTGATGGTCTCTTCTTGGCGGAGTCCGGGAAGTGAACACGGTGTTGGAGTAATGCTTGCCGCAGGTTGTTCTCTAGTTACTCGTTCGTGCTTTGCTTTTCTCTTCTCACTCTCTTTTGCGAACAGGTTAGCCACCATAAAATGCTAGTCTCTTGCCGCAGCTCCACATATATTATACTTGCCTTACCTACAAGCTTAAATAGTCTTGATTGCGAGGGTGCGAGATTGCTGAGTCCCTGTGGCTCAGAGATTACTTCCAAACCAGATGTAGGGCCTGATGACTCCGTTCCAGATGACGCGCTTGAGCTCAAGTGGGAGTTAGACAAGGACTCACGCCATTACTACGTGTCTTTCCCTGATGATCAGTAGTGGTGCCCAGTTGGGGTGATCGAGACCGTGTCGCATGTTGTGTTATCTTTTATTTTGGCGCCGTAGTCGGGCCATGAGTGTTTGATTGATGCAATGCTATTTATGTACTTTGATTGACGTGGCGAGTGTAAGCCAACTATGTATCTCCCCTTTTATTATCTATATTACATGGGATGTTGTGAAGATTGCCTAACTTGTGACATTGCATTCAATGCGGTTATGCCTCTAAGTCGTGCTTCGACACGTAGGAGATATAGCCGCATCGAGGGCGTTACACATTTGTCCGGGGGCTCATGTTCTACTACGGCCTGGATTTCCATGATCTGGCCCCGGACTTCGTCCTCAACATCTTGGCGTTTATCTCGTGTGCGAGGCTTTCCTCCGCATCCGCCCTCATTTCGGCTTATGGCTAAAGACCTTCAACGTCAAGCCGAAGGTGGTGCGCGGCAGCCAGGCGGAGTGCGGCAGTACCATGGTTGGCAAGATGGCCAACATCCTGTGGCTCAAGGGCTCCTTTGTGGAGAACCTGTAGGGGTGGCAATCGGGATGGTTTTACATCACCGAGTCGTGCGACCTCGAATGGGTCGCAGCCCCCGAGTTTCGGTCCGGACCCCCTATGCGGCTCACCTCCTGGAAGGAGACCAGCCTGTCATGGGATAAAAAAGGAGAGCTGACCGGACTCCAAACATGCATCCAAAACCTAGTGGACAAGAAGCTCAAGCTTGTCAACGTAGTCCAGGTTATGCTCGTCCGCCTGATCCTCCCGTGCCAACGACGGGCCTTCAACCTATGGGAGTTCGACCCGGCGCAGCATCAAACTCTAAACAGGCTCTTCGACACGATGTACGAAGATGCCTGGAGGGTGCTTTTCAAGGGCGCCAAGGCTCCCGCATCCGCCGCCGAGGATCCCGGATTTAGTACTCAGCATCACACTCATGCGGTAAGCCGTTTTTGTCCTTTTACAGGGTATCAGTTTTTCATGGTTTGACTCTATGCGGGATCAGAGTTTCCTTATCTTTGATAGGATTGGGTGGCGACGTCCGGACAGATCAACTGTCCGGCTCCTCTGCCCGAAGGCCCAGCGGACGCTCGCTTGGAGAAGCTGCTGGTTCCGGTGCCCTATGTGGTGCCGGAGAAGAAGGCCACGAAAAGGGCCACGAGGACTCAAAAGAGTGCTCGGCGTCAGGAGGTGTCGGATTCGTCATCCGACGGTCCCGAAGCGCCTTCCTCCCGTGAAGACGAGGAGGAAGAAGAAGAGACCTCTCCCCCTCCAGCGGAAGGAGAGAAGAAAAGGAAGGCCACCCTCCCCGAGGAGGCCGGAGGGTCCAAGAAGGGGAAAACCCTTCCTCCGGACTGCTCCACCGACGCCGACGACGACGAAGAGGAGTGGCAGCCCAGGGCCAAGCCCCTGGAGAAATCGTAAGTGTCCAGATACCGGGGTAATTCATAGTATTCGTTTTTTGCACGGCTTTTCCTTATGTCGAATATGTTTGTGCAGCCCACCCAAAGACCGGCTTGACACATCGTCGAGCGGCTCGCTGGACCCGTCGGAGGTGAACTTGCTTCCGACGGCTTCATCCCCCTGCCCTGCGGATGACACCCAAGTGTTGTCCCAACAGGTTCAAGCCGGGAGGAGGTGGTCCTGGGGGCGCCGCAAGGCGACCTCCCGGACTCCAGGAGTAAAGGGGATGAAACCCCCCAGGGCTCCAAGTCCGGCTTAAGGCTGGACACAGCTCCGGAATCTTCAAGGGTTCCAGAGTCCGGTGGGCGACCTCCTTCCAAGAGGAACAAGCCTACCGTGCCGGTGCCCTCCGCCCATCCGGAGGCGCTGGACAATATGTTGGAGGCGCTCCAAGGTGCCTCCATCGACGAGGGGCACCGCACTATTATGAGTGCGGTGATCCAGAAGGTTCAGTCCGCAAAAAGTGGACTGACTGAAGCTTGTACAAGCCTTTTAACAGGCTTTGAGGTAAGTAAAGAATGTTCAAACAATGTTACCGCATAGACAGTAGCCCCTGATTCTCTGTTGGGCGTTCGGGAAGAAAAGCCGAATAGAGGATCAAAGAATTCGCAGGAGTCTAACAAAAGGAGTCAATATGCGTATGCAGGCTTCTCTGCTAGCGTCCGCCGCACTGACTGCGGAAGTGGACGTGCTGAAGCAGAGTCTCGAGAAGGCCGAGCAAGAGCTCGGGCGTGCCAAGAAGCAGCTCGAGGAGAAGGAAGGTAAGAAATACCCTGTTTGAATATGTATATAAAAAAGGTGCAATTGCAAAAAATGACAGGATTGACATGGCTATTGCAGGGGCCACGTCTGAGGTGGCGACCCTTAAGCAAGCACTGCTCGAGTCCAAGAAGAGTGCGGCCGTGGAGCGCACCGAGCGGGAGAGGTATGAGGCTGAGGTTGGCAAGGTGCGGGAAGAGCTCCAGGTTCTCATGAAGAAACATGAGAGTTTGGAGCTTGACTCGAAGACGCGAGCGTCCGAGCTCGCGGCAGCTATAGAAAATGCCAAGTCTGCCAAGGCCGAGTCCCAGAAGACCCTCCAGGAGTTGGATGAGGTGAAGAAGATTGCGGCGGGTAAGGCATTCTTTATGCAAAGCAAACACATAAACGTGAGTTACCTGTTACTTACCCGAATCCGGAGCTCTCCAGGAGCGTTCGCAGATCTTCCCCGGAGTGTATCTGATGCCGCCGCATTCTATCGAGCCGAGGAGGGCAGCTCGACGGAGAAGGTGTTCTGGTCTCAGTACGCTGAGGCCGGACACCCCGTGCCCCTGAGCGACCAGCTGAAGCAACTGGTCGAGCTCCACAAGGCGGCCGAACAGGCCATGAAAGGCCTCCTAGTTCGGCTGTGGCCTGGAGAGGCTCCGCCTGGGAGCTATTTCGGGCTGGTGCGGCGGCTGGTGGAGGCCTGTCCGAGGCTTGAAGACATCAAGCGCTCCGTCTGCATTGAAGGTGCCCGTAGGGCCCTTGCCCGTGCTAAGGTGCACTGGGGCAAGCTGGATGCGGAGAAGCTTGTGAAGGACGGGCCACCTCCGGGGAAAGAGCATCGCAAGCCCGAGAATTATTATAAGGATGTTCTGAAGGGTGCCCGTCTTGTTGCGGATGAATGTACCAAGGATGTATTTTTTGAGTAAAACCCGCTCGTGTTATCCTGTGCGCTGAAAACTTGTTCATATGCGCTAAGCAATGCTGCTTGAATTTAAAATATTACCTTCTGTGCGGCTGTTTATCAATACTGAGAGATGGCGAGTCGTCGGCTTCTGCCCCCATGCCGCTAGTGCTGGGGTGTTCGGGGATAAACCTGGGCGCTCTTTTCCCCATATTTGGGTCCTTCGAGGGAGGCGCTCAGCCCAACGAACGAGGCAATCGGACTATAATGCGTGAACACTCTCACTTAGCCATAGAATTCTATAATTTTAAATTTCGGCGAAGCCCCTAGTATTCGGAAGACCGATTTCGGGGCGCTATCCACGCCTTGGCCGGACAGAGCCGGCTCCTCGCCCGAAGCGGCATAAGTCTTTAGGGACTCGAAAAAACCTCTCGAACAGCGACCAGCTCTCGCTTCATCATGACAGTCAGTTTTAGCTTTCTCCACTGAGGTGCTCGGCCCAGCTCAACTGGGGCACAATCGCAGTGGTTCTCCTAGTGCTACCTTAGCCGATATAGCGGAACGTAAGGCACCAAAACATAGGAGCCGGGCAAACCCAACTATTGACCCAAGACATGATTCGGAGCCGATGCATATAATGCTATAAGTTCGGGGTGCTGCACTTGTTAAAGTGTTCGGACTTCTCACACCATGTTGAGGGGTACTGAAGCCCCTGGCGTATTTTGGCCGTACCAAAGTGTACGGGTGCAACATGTCATTTAAGGAACATATATATATATATATATATATATATATATATATATATATATATATATATTAAAAAGGTAATGCAAAAAATGGACAAAAGCTACGCATTATTCACTAAAATAGCTGCGATCAAAGCAGAACGATACAAGTGATGCGATAAACGAAAAGTTGGACTATTTAACATGTTTGCTTCAGGGGCAAGCTGCGGGATAGTATGCAAAACAGGTATACTGCTCGTGATAGAGACCACCTGGGATTTCCGTAATGCGGCATGGCTTGTCTGCTTCCCTGGTCCTTGCATCGTTTGTGCGGCAATTGAACTGCCGAACAAGCCTTCCGAAGAGTAGAGCCCTGGAAGTAAGAGAAAAGTATAAAAAAGGTCGGCAGCCCCTGGTGCGGTTTAAGCCGTGTTTTGGGCGTGCCGTGATGGTGCCCCTCCCCCTGTGCCCATGGTATTTCTAGGGCGTAGTTATGTACGCGAAGTACTGGCATCGCCTTTTTGCGGGGGTTGGGGTTGGGGCCGCATTGCTACGCCTGCTCGGAACGTGCCAGGCGGTCTTGTTGTAGGTTACTCCGGGCGCGCTTGACTGTGTCCGGACGTTTAATGGCCGGACTGGAGAACTGCCTGGAGAGGCTGCTTTGTGCTTCCGCTGCAAGGGCCGCCGTGTGCTCCTCCGTTCGGAGGGAGCGTTCGGTGTTTCCATTGACCGTAATTACTCCTCGAGGGCCTGGCATCTTGAGCTTAAGGTATGCGTAGTGCGGGACCGCATTGAACTTGGCAAATGCGGTTCGCCCGAGCAGTGCATGGTAGCCACTGCGGAACGGGACTATGTCGAAGATTAACTCCTCACTTCGGAAATTATCCGGAGATCCGAAGACCACTTCAAGTGTGACTGAGCCTGTGCAGCTGGCCTCTACACCTGGTATTACGCCTTTAAAGGTCGTTTTGGTGGGCTTAATCCTCGAGGGATCTATGCCCATTTTCCGCACTGTATCCTGGTAAAGCAGGTTCAGGCTACTGCCGCCGTCCATAAGGACTCTAGTGAGATGAAATCCGTTAATAATTGGGTCGAGAACCAATGCGGCGAATCCGCCATGACGGATGCTAGTGGGATGGTCTCTTCGATCAAAGGTGATCGGGCAGGAGGACCATGGGTTGAACTTTGGGGCGACTGGCTCTACCGCATATACGTCCCTTAACGCGCGCTTCCGCTCCCTTTTGGGGACGTGGGTGGCGTATATCATGTTCACCGTCCGCACTTGTGGGGGAAAACCCTTCTGTCCATTGTTGTTCGGCGGCCGGGGCTCCTCGTCGTCGTCGCTATGCAACCCCTTGTCTTCATTGTCGGCGCTTAATCTGCCTGCCTGCTTGAACACCCAGCAATCCCTGTTGGTGTGATTGGCTGGCTTTTCGGGGGTGCCGTGTATTTGGCACAAGCGGTCGAGTATTCGGTCCAAGATGGACGGGCCCCTAGGATTCCTTTTGAATGATTTTTTCCGCTGACCGGATTTAGAGCCTCTGAATCCAGCATTAACTGCCGTATCCTTAGCATTGTCCTTGTTGATGCGGCGCTTCTGTTGGTAGCGACGCGACTTGCCACTAACGTCCCTGATGTCCGAACTACCAGGGTTCTTGGTCATATTGTTGCTACGAGCAAGCCAGCTATCCTCTCCCGCGCAAAAGCGGGTCATGAGTGCCGTGAGTGCTGCCATAGATTTCGGCTTCTCCTGTCCTAGGTGCCGGGCAAGCCACTCATCACAGATATTATGCTTGAAGGCTGCTAAGGCCTCTGCGTCCGGACAGTCGAGTATTTGATTTTTCTTTGTTAGGAACCGTGTCCAGAATTGCCTGGCCGATTCGTCTGGCTGCTGAATTACGTGGCTTAGGTCGTCAGCGTCTGGGGGTCGCACATAGGTGCCCTGGAAATTGTCGAGGAATGCGGCTTCCAGGTCCTCCCAACAGCTGATTGACCCTGTTGGCAGGCTGTTAAGCCACTGCCGGGCTGGTCCTTTAAGCTTGAGTGGGAGGTATTTGATGGCGTGGAAATCATCGCCGCGGGCCATGTGGATATGAAGGAGATAATCCTCGATCCATACCGCGGGATCTGTTGAGCCGTCATATGATTCGATGTTTACGGGTTTGAAACCCTCGGGGATTTGGTGATCCATTATTTCGTCTGTGAAGCACAATGGGTGTGCGGCGCCTCTGTACTGGGCGATATCATGACGTAGCTCCAATGAGCTTTGTCTACTATGTTCGGCCCTGCCGAATTTGTGGCCGGCGTGACGATTATCGTCTCGAGCCGTGGGGTGCCTACGCGATCCTTAGATCGATCTTGTTTGCCTTGCCTTGTCCTCCAACATGTCTCGTAAGTCCCGCGCATATTCCCATGCCTTGGTACGGGGTGCGGCTTGGGTGGAGGGCCATGAGGCCTCTCTGTCGCGGCCACGAGGTGGCCTGTCGGATGCGTCGAGTGCTTCCTCCTCTAATCGGGGTAGCAACCTGTGCTTCGGGTAGCACTTGGAGGGGCGTTCGGGTTTATGCTCTTCGGCCGCGAGGACTTCAGTCCATCTATCGACTAGCCGATCTTGATCAGCTTTAAGCTGCTGCTGTTTTTTCTTGAGGCTTCTTGTCGTGGCCATAAGCCTGCGTTGAAAACGCTCTTGTTCGACGGGATCCTCCGGCACAGCGAATTCATCCTCATCGAGGCTTGCCTCGTCTTCGGAGTGAGGCATACAATTATCGTGCTCGACCTCTCTGTCGGCCGCTCTCTCACGAGGGCTGGTTTCTCCATCCTCCTGTGGTAAATCTTGCTCGGGGGGATGTTCTTTGGCGCTTTCCGGGGTATTATTATCTCCCGTGCTGGAATCGCCGTTTTTGTGTTGGCGGGATTTTGAGTGGCGCCGCTGACGCCGGCGCTTTGGCTGTTTCTTGGAGGGGTCATCCTCCGTTGTTTCATCGCCCTCTCCCTTTTTTGGGGTGTCCACCATGTATATGTCATATGACGAGGTGGCTTTCCAGGGTCTAGTAGGCGCTGGTTCTTCATCATCTCCTTCATCGGCGTCCATACCGTCGATGTCTTCGGAGTCGAAGTCGAGCATGTTGGTTAAGTTGCCGACAGTGGCTACAAAGTGGGTGGTGGGTGGGTTTTGAATTTCTTCATCGTCTGTGCCCCAACCTCGCTGACCGTAGTCCGGCCAGGGCTCTCCCGACAAAGAGAGAGACTTCAGTGATTTCAGGATATCGCCGAAAGGCGAGTGCTGAAAGACATCTGCGGCCGTGAACTCCATGATCAGCGCCCAATCGGATTCGCTCGGCAGGGGCGTGGAGGGTTCAGAGTCCAGAGAAGAATTCGGCTCCATGGAGTCACGAGTCTTGTAGAGTACGGGGCTGGTGTTCGGCTCAACCGCCGTTGGGATCGCAGCCCCCGAGGCGGCGTCCAACCGCCCATCCTCGATCGACGCGGTCGGCTCCGAACCAGGGGCCGGAGCCGATGCAGGTGCAGCCTCCAGGGCACTGTTCGACGGTAGAGCTAGATCATGCTCGTCGTGACAGTGCGGCGTGCTCGGCAGTGGTTCGAATCCGTTGAAGATCAAGTCCCCGCGGATGTCGGCCGTGTAGTTTAAACTTCCGAACCTGACCTGACGGCCAGGGGCGTAGCTTTCGATCTGCTCTAGATGGCCAAGTGAGTTGGCCCGCAGTGCAAAGCCGCCAAACACGAAGATCTGTCCGAGGAGGAAGGTCTCACGCTGGACTGCATCGCCATTGATGATCGTAGGAGCCATCGGGCCTGACGGCGACGGCACAGAGGAACTCTCAACGAAAGCACCAATGTCAGTGTCAAAACCGGCGGATCTCAGGTAGGGGGTCCCGAACTGTGCGTCTAGGCCGGATGGTAACAGGAGGCAGGGGACATGAAGTTTTACCCAGGTTCGAGCCCTCTCGATGGAGGTAAAACCCTACGTCCTGCTTGATTAATATTGATGTTATGGGTATTACAAGAGTTGATCCACCACAAGATCAGAGAGGCTAAACCCTAGAAGCTAGCCTATGGTATGATTGTTGATGTGTCTGTTGTCCTACAGACTAAAACCCTCAGGTTTATATAGACACCGGATAGGGTTAGGGTTACATAGAGTCGGTTACAATGGTAGGAGATCTGAACATCCGTATCGCCAAGCTTGCCTTCCACGCCAAGGAAAGTCCCTTCCGGACACGGGACAGAGTCTTCAATCTTGTATCTTCATAGTCCAGGAGTCCGGCTTGAAGGTATAGTTCGGCTATCCGAACACCCCCTAATCCTGGACTCCCTCAGGAGTTGTTGGATTATCAACAACGAAATGATAAGCTTGTTGTGGCCTTATGGAAAACATCTCAAAATCTTGAGGTGAAATTCGGCCACTAACGGAAATAATAGATTGGATTGATATCAACAAGGAGATGAGAAGCTTATTTCACTGGGAGGGTCACTGAAGAACTTGGGTCATTTATGAGCACCATAAATAGCAACAATCCTTAGGGAAGGCTGTAGGTGAAACATGACACAAGATAACTCCAACGAAGAGATTTGTGGATTTAAAATATCTCATTCTTGTGAATGAAGAATGATATATTACCTCCTCAAAAGATAAGGGAGAAACAATTGCACTCCGGAATGCAAGAAGAAGAATACTTGAGCTCCTTTGAAAAGAATCTCTATGAACACTTTGAGAAGGAATTAAATCGTTGATGAACCATCATGTAGATCCTCCATGAAGAACTCCGGTAATCAAAAGGATGACAAAAAGAAAGAGAAGTTGAGAATATAAGGTGAAGCCTTGCAATGATTAAATGGAGCTTTGCGACGAGATAATGCAGAAAACTTGAAACTCCAGAAAAGAAAGATGAAAACAATTGAAATAGAGAATTTGATGAACCTCCGGAATAAGGAATTGAATTTACTCTATGAAACTAGAATAAGAATTACATTATGCTTATCCTTCACCAATTAAATTGATGACAAGCAATGTATTGCATATAACTTATTCTCATAGAAAGGATTAAGGTAGATATGGCACAAACTTGAGAAGGTCGTCAACGAACCACCGATATGATTGGAAAGAACAAATGAATTGATATGATAATGAAGGAAGAGAGATCTTGAACGAACCACCGTAAGAATTCAAAATGAACGAATAAAAGATGAAGAAACACCGGGAAGGATTAGCAAATAAACGAAGATGCTTGAGAGAATTTAGATACATGAGAACGAAGAGATGACGAGCTGATTAGAGAACACTTGAACGATGCACCGATAAGATTTGGAGCATGAGAGCTGAAAGCTGAGAATGAATAATATTTGAAAAGATGGCCTTCAGAGGAAAGAAATGGAAACAACTCATGAAATGCTCCGGATGGGTGAAAAAAATTCTCAAAATAAAAAACAATTATGAGAGGATGGCGGCAAGCTAGCATCATGAATCTTCAAGAAACGGATAAGGATTTAAAAGGAACTCTTCTTCGGTCTTCAAATGCAGAGAATGACGATGAGAAAACACCACCATGAATCGTTGAGATACTCCGGGATGAAAATTAGAAAGGTTGAACCGACGATGACAAGAATATGAAGGATCTTGGAGAAGGCATTTGACTGATGATAATTCATTGTTACGTCAAACTTTGAAAAGGATTTGAGAATCACTCTGGAAAGATTAGAAGAGTTAGGTAAGATCCTGGAAAAAGACCTGTGGGTTAGGGCCCACTCAAAAGAAACACCGTTGAACAATTACTTGAAAAGAGAGATTGCACTGGTTGAGTTAAATGACTTGAATGAGATAACAATCTCGAAAAGGCTTGAACGAATACAGAGTGGAAACACAAGTCTTCGAGATAACATGAGGACTCCGGAACAATTGAATAGCGAGAAGTGGAATGATAATGAGGTGCACCGGCATGGGAAAACATTTGAAACGGGGAAAAGGAATATAATCAACACTGAAAGCTTGAATTGAATCCACCGGAGAAGAAAAGAATGGAGAATGATGAACGAGTAGAGCATCTTCATGAGAAACACCGGGTGAGAACATTGACGGAAAAAAATGAAGAGGCTTCACATCCATAAGATGGATACTATAATAAGAAATCTGAGTCCTTGAAGAAAAAGGGTGGGAGGGCGGGAAAACAAAGGCAACTTGGGCAGATGGAATGAACACCATTGAGAAGAGCTGATAATTGATCTTTCAATGTTGAATGGATCGGCTTAACTTGAAGAGAAGCACGTCAGTTGAGAAGAAATTGAGACGAAAAATTCGATGATCAAGAAGGATTATAATTCACATAGGAATATGAGAACACCACTTAGGAAAAGGTATGGAATCAACACTTGACTTCGAAGCAACTCAAATACCACAATCAAAACAAAACAAGGATTGGCTTGTAGAATAAGCCGGAAACAAACATATGATAGATCCCATATCATATCATGTGTCTGTTGGAAAGATATCCTACAATATACTTGAATTCCCACTTATAAACTCCCAAAACTTTCTAGTTATGCAATCAGGTGTTGGGGATACAGGGGAAGCATAATATCTCACCCAAGCATAATACTCCCGAACTCCCGCCCCAGTACTGGGTGGCGTCGAGGTTATCTCACAAACAACTGCATAAAAGATATTTTCAATGTCGGCAAAACTCAGGTATTCCAGAACTGCAACGATAAAATTGTGACGACAACACCTCGGAGCTCATCTCCTCGGGACACTGCCACAACCCCTAAATGTGAGGAGGCACCAAGAACAATGTTCTCGTCACAAAACCAATGGAACGATTCCAAGATACCCGCGTGATCCTAAAAAAACAATTTAGTGAAATTTGAGGAGAGAAGAGTCAAAAATATATGTCAGGATGCCTCACCAGAGAGACGAAGGGACTGAGGAGTAAAAAGAATCCTACTCTCCGATATATATAATCCTATAAGACTCAAAACATTTTTCTAGACTCAACAACGCCAGCGATTCGATCAAGCAGGGGGCTCCTAAATCGGGGAAGGCTCTGATTACCAACTTGTAACACCCACGATGCGGCTATATCTCCCACGTGTCGGAGCACGACTTAGAGGCATAACCGCATTGTAGGCATGTCGCAAGAGGGGTAATCTTTACACATCCCATGTACTGAATAAGAAAGGGATAAAGAGTTGGCTTACAATCGCCACTTCACACAATATGCAAAAAAACATTACATCATCCAGAATACAATCAAGGTCCGACTACGGAACCAAAAATGAAAGAAGACTACCCCTAATGCTAGATCCCCGATCGCCCCAACTGGGCTCCACTACTGATCAACTGGAAACGAAACAACACAACGAACACGATCTTCATCGAGCTCCTCCTTGAGCTTGGTTGCGTTACCTGCACTGGTATCATCGGCACCTGCAACTGGTTTTGGAAGTAATCTGTAAGTCACCGGGACTCAGCAATCTCACACCCTCGCGATCAAGACTATTTAAGCTTTTGTGTAGGAAAAATGGTAGTGAGGTGGAGCTGCAGCAAGCACTAGCATATATGGTGGCTAACATACGCAAATAAGAGCGAGAAGAGAAGCGAAGCAGCGGTCGTGAACTAGAGTGATCAAGAAATGGTCCTGAAACTACTTACGTTCAAACATAACACGAGACCGTGTTCACTTCCCGGACTCCGCCGGAAAGAGACCATCACGGCTACACACGCGGTTGATACATTTTAATTAAGTTAAGTGTCAAGTTCTCTACAATCGGACATTAACAAATTCCCATCTGCCCATAATCGCGGGCACGACTTTCGAAAGTTCAAAACACTGCAGGGGTGTCCCAACTTAGCCCATCACAAGCTCTCACGGTCAACGAAGGATATTCCTTCTCCCAGGAAGACCCGATCAGACTCGGAATCCCGGTTACAAGACATTTCGACAATGGTAAAACAAGACCCGCAAAGCCACCCGATGTGCCAACAATCCCGATAGGAGCTGCACATATCTCGTTCTCAGGGAAACATCGGATGAGACATCCTACGAGCAAAACCAAACCTCAAGTTGCCCCGAGGTGGCCCCGCAGTCTACTCGGTTTGGACCAACACTTAGAGAAGCACTGGCCCGGGGGGTTAAAATAAAGATGACCCTTGAGTCTGCAAAACCCAAGGGAAGGTGATAGGTTGTTAGTGCAAATGTAAAACCAAGGTTGGGCCTTGCTGGAGGAGTTTTGTTGGGTTTCGTAGTAATTTCAAAAAATTTCCTACGCACACGCAAGATCATGGTGATGCATAGCAACGAGAGGGGAGAGTGCTGTCTACGTACCCACGCAGACCGACTGCGGAATCGTTGACACAACATAGAGGAAGTAGTCGTACGTCTTCACGATCCAACCGATCAAGCACCAAAACTACGGCACCTCCGAGTTCGAGCACACGTTCAGCTCGATGACGATCCCCGGACTCCGATCCAGCAAAGTGTCGGGTAAGAGTTCCGTCAGCACGACGGTGTGGTGACGATCTTGATGTACTACAGCAGCAGGGCTTTGGCTAAACTCCGCTACAGTATTATCGAGGAATATGGTGGCTGGGGGCACCGCACACGGCTAAGGAATAGATCACGTGGATCAACTTGTGTGTTCTAGGGTGCCTCTGCCTCAGTATATAAAGGACTAGAGGGGGGAGGCTGGCCGGCCAAGGTGTGGTGCGCCAGGAGAGTCCTACTCCCTCTGGGAGTAGGATTCCCCCCCCCCCAATCCTAGTTGGAATAGGATTCGCGGAGGGGGAAAAGAGAGAGAGGGGGCCGGCCACCTCTCCTAGTCCTAATAGGACTAGGGGAAGGGGGAGGCGCGCAGCCCATGTAGGGCTGCCTCTTCTCTTTTCCACTAAGGCCCATCATGGCCCATTTAGCTCCCGGGGGGTTCGGTAACCTTCCCGGTACTCCGGTAAAATCCCGATTTCACCCGGAACACTTCCGATATCCAAACATAGGCTTCCAATATATCAATCTTTACGTCTCGACCATTTTGAGACTCCTCGTCATGTCCGTGATCATATCCGGGACTCCAAACAACCTTCGGTACATCAAAATGCATAAACTCATAATATAACTGTCATCGTAACCTTAAGCGTGCGGACCCTACGGGTTCGAGAACAATGTAGACATGACCGAGACACGTCTCCGGTCAATAACCAATAGCGGGACCTGGATGCCCATATTGGCTCCTACATTTTCTACGAAGATCTTTATCGGTCAGACCGCATAACAACATACGTTGTTCCCTTTGTCATCGGTATGTTACTTGCCCGAGATTCGATCGTTGGTATCCAATACCTAGTTCAATCTCGTTACCGGCAAGTCTCTTTACTCGTTCCGTAATACATCATCTCGCAACTAACATATTAGTTACAATGCTTGAAAGGCTTATGTGATGTGCATTACCGAGAGGGCCCAGAGATACTTCTCCGACAGTCGGAGTGACAAATCCTAATCTCAAAATACGCCAACCCAACATCTACCTTTGGAGACACCTGTAATGCTCCTTTATAATCACCCAGTTACGTTGTGACGTTTGGTAGCACCCAAAGTGTTCCTCCGGCAAACGGGAGTTGCATAATCTCATAGTCATAGGAACATGTATAAGTCATGAAGAAAGCAATAGCAACATACTAAATGATCGGGTGCTAAGCTAATGGAATGGGTCATGTCAATCAGATCATTCAACTAATGATGTGATCCCGTTAATCAAATAACAACTCCTTTGTCTATGGTTAGGAAACATAACCATCTTTGATTAATGAGCTAGTCAAGTAGAGGCATACTAGTGACACTTTGTTTGTCTATGTATCCACACATGTATTATGTTTCCGGTTAATACAATTCTAGCATGAATAATAAACATTTATCATGAAATAAGGAAATAAATAATAACTTTATTATTGCCTCTAGGGCATATTTCCTTCAGTCTCCCACTTGCACTAGAGTCAATAATCTAGATCATATCACTATGTGATTAACATCGATCATCATTTGATTAACACCCATAGTTCACATTGCCATGTGACCAACACCCAAAGGGTTTACTAGATTCGGTAATCTAGTTCACATCACTATGCGATTAACACCCAAAGAGTACTAAGGTGTGATCATGTTTTGCTTGTGAGAGATTCTTAGTCAACGGTCTTTCACATTCAGATCCGTTATGTATTTTGCAATTTTCTATGTCTACAATGCTCTGCATGGAGCTACTCTAGCTAATTGCTCCCACTTTGAATATGTATCTAGATCGAGACTTAGAGTCATCCAGATCAGTGTCAAAACTTGCATCGACGTAACCCTTTACGGTGAACCTTTTTGTCACATCCATAATCGAGAAACGTATCCTTATTTCACTAAGGATAATTCTGACCGCTGTCTAGTGATCTACTCCTAGATCACTATTGTACTCCCTTGCCAAATCAGTGCAGGGTACACAATAGATCTGGTATACAGCATGACATACTCTATAGAACCTATGGCCAAGGCATAGGGAATGACTTTCATTCTCTTTCTATCTTCTGCCGTGGTCGGGCTTTGAGTCTTACTCAACTTCACACCTTGTAATACAGGCAAGAACTCTTTCTTTCACTGCTCCATTTTGAACTACTTCAAAATCTTGTCAAGGTATGTACTCATTGAAAAAACTTATCAAGCGTCTTGATCTATCTTTATAGATCTTGAAGCTCAATATGTAAGCAGCTTCATCGAAGTCTTTCTTTGAAAAACTCCTTTCAAACACTCCTTTATGCTTTACAGAATAATTCTACATTATTTCCGATCAACAATATGTCATTCACATATACTTATCAGAAATGTTGTAGTGCTCCCACTCACTTTCTTGTAAATATAGGCTTCACCGCAAGTCTGTATAAAACTATATGCTTTGATCAACTCATCAAAGCGTATATTCCAACTCTGAGATGCCTGCACCAGTTCACAGATGGATCGCTGGAGCTTGCACAATTTGTTAGCACCTTTCGGATTGACAAAACGTTCTGCTTGCATCATATACAACTCTTCTTTAATAAATCCATTAAGGAATGCAGTTTTGACATCCATTTGCCAGATTTCATAAAATGCGGCAATTACTAACATGATTCGGACAGACTCAAGCATAGATACGAGTGAGAAACTCTCATCGTAGTCAACACCTTGAACTTGTCGAAAACCTTTTTGCGACAATTCTAGCTTTGTTAGATAGTAACACTACTATCAGCGTCCGTCTTCCTCTTGAAGATCCATTTATTTTCTATGGCTTGCCGATCATCGGGCAAGTCAACCAAAGTCCATACTTTGTTCTCATACATGGATCCCATCTCAAATTTTAGGGCCTCAAACCATTTCGCGGAATCTGGGCTCATCATCTCTTCCTCATAGTTCGCAAGTTCGTCATGGTCTAGTAACATGACTTCCAGAACAGGATTACCGTACCACTCTGGTGCGGATTTCACTCTGGTTTACCTACGAGATTCAGTAGTAACTTGATCTGAAGTTACATGATCATCATCATTAGCTTCCTCACTAATTGGTGTAGTAGTCACAAGAACAGAATTTCTGTGATGAACTACTTTCCAATAAGGGAGAAGGTACAATTACCTTATCAAGTTTTCTACTTTCCTCCCACTCACTTCTTTCGAGAGAAACTCCTTCTCTAGAAAGTTTCCGAATTTAGCAACAAAAGTCTTGCCTTCGGATTTGTGATAGAAGGTGTATCCAATAGTTTCCTTTGGATATCCTATGAAGACACATTTCTCCGATTTGGGTTTGAGCTTATCAGGTTGAAACTTTTTCACATAAGCATCACAACCCCAAACTTTAAGAAACGACAACTTTGGTTTCTTGCCAAACCACAGTTCATAAGGCGTCGTCTCAACAGATTTTGATGGTGCCCTATTTAACGTGAATGCAGCTGTCTCTAATGCACAACCCCAAAACGATAGTGGTAGATCGGTAAGATACATCATAGATTGCACCATATCCAATAAAGTACGGTTATGACGTTCGGACACACCATTACATTGTGGTGTTCCAGGTAGCATGAGTAGTGAAACTATTTCACATTGTTTTTAACTGAAGGCCAAACTCGTAACTCAAATACTCTTCTCTACGATCAGATCGTAGAAACTTTATTTTCTTGTTACGATGATTTTTCACTTCACTCTGAAATTCTTTGAACTTTTCAAATGTTTCAGACTTATGTTTCATCAAGTAGATATACTCATATCTGCTCAAATCATCTGTGAAGATCAGAAAATAATGATACTTGTCGCGAGCCTCAATATTCATCGGACCACATACATCAGTATGTATGATTTCCAACAAATCTGTTGCTCGCTCCATTGTTCCGAAGAACAGAGTCTTAGTCATTTTGCCCGTGAGGCATGGTTCGCAAGCATCAACTGATTCATAATCAAGTGATTCCAAAAGCCCATCAGCATGGAGTTTCTTCATGCGCTTTACACCAATATGACCTAAACGGCAGTGCTACAAATAAGTTGCACTATCATTATTAACTTTGCATCTTTTGGTTTCAATATTATGATTATGTGTATCACTATGATCGAGATCCAACGAACTATTTTCATTGGGTGTGTAACCATATAAGGTTTTATCATATAAACAGAACAACAATTTATTCTCTTACTTAAATGAATAACCGTATTACAATAAACATGATCAAATCATATTCATGCTCAACGTGGAGAAGGCATCACCTCCAGGTGGTCAGCGTGGCTCCAGCTGATGGGCCTCTCGGACCAGTGCATGAAATCCGGGGCTTCGGAAGTGACAGCATTCACCTCACAGTGCTGTTGACGCTGGATGTGCCTGTCGTCGGCCACTCCGGTGAAGACGACGTAGGTTTCATGTTCTTCGTGGAACTCATCTTGGATGGCGGCAAATGGCCGGGCCGCCGGCTACTGAGGAGGCGGAGCCGGCTGGCTGGTAGGTGGAGGCGTCAGTCCTTCGCCCTTGGCAATTCGGGTGAGCCAGTGGCACTTCCAAGTGGTGTGGTTGGATGGCTTTGTGCTGCTGTGGAACTTACAGGGAGCATCGAGTGTTTGCTCATAGGAGAAGGCGGGCAACCAAGCGGGCTTGCCGCCCTTCTGACGCTTGGGGCCGGGCTGACCCTCCGGCTGCAGATCTTCAACCATTGCCACTTGCCGGCTGGTGGAAGCCGGCTGCTGGGCCTTGCGCTTATTGTCGTTGGTGCTGACTATTGTCACCAGCCGGCACCTGAGGAGCTGCAGGGAGAACTTTCCCAGACGTGTCCACTTGAAGCTCCGACTTCATGGAGGAGTCGGCAGTGGCGTACTCGTCTGCTATGATCAACAGTTCGTCGAGTGTAGTCGGCTCGTCACAAAGGAGTCGGTACTTGAGTAGGGTCCCCTCTCGGCACCCGGCAGTGAAGTACTCTATGGCTTGCGGCTCGTGCACCCTGTTGGATCTTGGGTTCTGGCAAAACCCTCAAGGTTCGAACACTGGGGTGCGCACGAAGATCTCCCCCTACCGATCCCCGTCCTAGCTTTGCTAAGATCTCTCGGGCTAACTCGATGAACTCGCAACACAAAGGACACAAGATTTATACTGGTTTGAGCCACCATTGTGGTGTAATACCATACTCCACTGTGGTGTGGTCGATTGCCTCTTGGGCTGAGGATGAACAGTACAAGGGGAAGAACAGCCTCCTGAGGCGAGGTGTTCTTGTGCTTGGTAGGTGAGAGGATGAGCTGAATGAGTTCCAGCCTGGTTGCCCCCTACTGTGGTGGCTAATCCTATTTACAGAGGCCTTGGTCCTCTCCCCCAAATATTGAGCGGGAAGGGAGCCAACAACGGCCAATTTGAAGGGGGACAGCTGGTACAGCTTATCCTGACAAAAGCAGTATTCACCTATAAAAGGCTCTGGTGGTGACGCTGCCTTGGGCTCCATGGTGACCTATGTCTTGCCGTCCTGCTGGTCTTGGTCTTGTTGCACCGATATGGAAACATTTTCCTGATGCCTCGGTACTCCGTGCCTGCGCTTGCTTCCTTAGCACCAATTAAAGAGGAAACAAGGACATTGTGCGCGCTGGCACCCGCCTGGCCTTGATCGTCATGGCTCACGTCACTGGAACCTTGCGAGGTTTGTCTTGCCTTGAACTCTCCATCCCTCGCGAGCCAGGCTGGTGAGGCCACTCCCGAGGAGGTCTTGTGTCGTCCGCCTCGCGAGGCTTGGCCCCTCACGAGGGTCTTGAGTGCTTGTTGGTGAAGATGGGCCGTACGGGCCCGCTCGCAGAGTCACGCCGTGGGCCACAGGCAGGCTAATCTGGGGACCCCCGTTCCTAGAACGCCGACAGTGGCCCCCGGGCCCAAGGCGCGCTTGGGCGGGGCTTCGAGGCGAGGCCAAAGGTCAAGTGCGGAGTGCCGTAGGCCCCAATAGCCTGCGGCCCTAGTTGACGCGTGGCAGTTCATTGGATGTGGGCATCTCCGCTTCCCCATGCTGCCTCGGCAACTGCCCGACTTGATAGGTCCCTGCGACATGCATGGAAAAATCATCATTAAATGTGATCATGGGGGGCGCTAGTTGGCCTTTTCCTGCTATAAATGGGAGAGGGAGGAGCCCCCGTCGCCCATCTCTTCCCATTCCGCTTGCTACTCCCCCTTTGGTCCATCACCGCCACCAATGGCGCCGTCGAGGAGGTTCTCTGCCGTGGAGAAGGGGAAGGCCCCTCGCGAGGGGCCCGACACTCCGGCGCCCAAGCGTGGACGCGGTCGTCCCCGCAAGCACACCACGACCCCTGCCACGGCCCCTCGCTCTCGTGGTGGCGCCGCTGCGCGTGGCAGGGGTCGCTCCGGTCACGGCAGCTCTGTCGATGAAGGGAGATGTGTCGTGGTTGTGTGGCCTCCCCGGTGACACTTCTACTCAACAGAGGTGCTGCCGGAGTTTGTTGTCTGGTCGGAGAACCCGGCCGACAACTGGCTTCAGCTCCCGCGTTTCTTCGTCGACGAGCTGCCAGCGTCTGGTCCAGGCGGGTGCTGGCTGCAGGCAGACGGTTGCTGCAGCAGAGCTTCTTGGGTCTCGGTTGAGGTCTGCGCCGCGGGCAATATAGGTCTGGCCCACGGTTGGCAGACGTTCGCCCGCGCGTGCGGCCTGGGTAGGCGGTGCACCCTCCATTTCAGGTATGATGGTGATGCGACCCTCTATGTGAGGGTGTTTGGGGAAGATGGTCGCCGCGCCGGGTGCTGCCCCGAGGTGAACGACGGCGAGGAGGTGCTCAGCCTTGGCAACGGTCGTGACGAGGATGGGGGCGAACCCACCCTCTCGTCCAGCTATGGCGGCTCTTCCCCCGGCGATAACTCCAGCAGTGGTGGTTACGACCAGCCGCCACACCACCATGCCCGCTTCGAAGGAGGTAGCGGGTCGTCTCATCACCACGCCTCCGTGAAGCGCGAGGAGGGGTCCGACTGAGCTCAAGACGATGCCAGGAGCCTGCCCCCATGGACCGCTGTAGGGGCAGGTGCTGCTTTTTTTGTTTTTCCTTTCCTTCCTGCATCAAGAAGAAACCGGAATGGGCCCCGGAGGGGCGTGTATCGAACTATGATCTCAATCATTATGCTATGTTTGTTGTTTCCGTGTTGTGTCATTATTTTGTGTAGAGGTAACTTAGCTTGGCACATTTGGGGTAGCCTCCTCTTCATGAGGGACTTGCTTCCTAGTGCCTGTGAAGGCCTTCCTTGACTTGGAGGGTGCTAGGGAGCTGCAAAAAACTCGTTAGGAGGCTCTCTAGGAGGCTTATTGTTCACCTGAGCCTTGACTCAACGCTTCGTATCGCGACACCCGAGGGGCATGGATTAGGAGAGGTGCGCCAGCTTGTGGGCTAGAACGAGGATGCCTCGCAAAGAAATAGTCGAAAGGCAGAGAAGGGGAGAATGGAAAAATGCTCGCAAGGGTCGCCTGCCTAGCCCCCTCGCGAGGTGTGCGAGAGAGAGAGAGTGCAAGTTAAACTGGAGCCGAAAACAGCGATAAAAGGCAGCAACACCAAATCAACAAAGAACTCTAGAAGCAAATTTCAATAGAAAGAGGGCGAGCCAACTACGGAAAGCAAATGAAAAGCCGCGTCCAGCACCTAGTATAGTCTTCAAGTCTTCTCACCAGCGCGGAGCTAAGTGCTGCCACTTGGACGTGGGAGGGAGCCCCCGAGGCCCAAGGGCAGCACTCCTGAGACTCCGAGCGTGTACAACCCCACTCGTTATTATGTGAGAGTGTCATGGGCGGTGATTCTTCACAGGCACCGGGCCTTCTTCACACGCGCTGGGCCTTTCTTCATGGATAGAACTTCCGGAGGTTCTGGATGTTCCAGGCGTTCTGGATGGGTACCCCGTCCTGCGTCTCCAGGCGCGCGGCGCCAGGCCTGGAGACATGGGTGACATTGAACGGGCCCTCCCACATGGGTGAGAGCTTATGCAGCCCGTCCCTGGAGAGCACCCGCCTCAGGACGAGGTCACCCACCTCGAGAGTCCTGGAGCAAACGCTGCGGCAGTGGTACCACCGCAGCGCCTGCTGGTATCTTGCTGCTTGTAGTGCAGCTTCGCGGCGGCGTTCCTCCCGCAGCACGAGGTCCATCCCCCGCGTGGCGTCCTGCTATGTCTCATCAAACTCTAGGACCCGTGTGGAGCGATGCGTGCCCTCGTCAGGGAGGACTGCTTCTGCTCCGTAGACGAGGAAGAACGGGATCTCGCCCGTCGTCTTGGTGGCGGTGGTGCGGATGGACCACAACACAGACTGGAGCTCATCGTGCCAGCCCCTGCCGCAGGCCTCGAGCTTCTTCTTGAAGGTCCTGGTCTTGAGGCCTCTCAAGACCTCCACGTTGGCACGTTCGGCCTGGCCATTGCTCCTGGGGTGCGCTACCGAAGCGTAGGAGATCTGCGTTCCAAGGTTAGCACAATATGACTTGAAGAGATTACTAGTGAACTGTGAGCCATTATAGGTGATGATGCGGTTGGGGACCCCGAAACGGCTCACGAGGCCCTTGATGAACTTGACTATAGAGCCAGCTAGGATGCTGCAGACGGCTTCAACCTCCGCCCACTTAGTGAACTTGTCGATGGCGACGTAGAGGTACCGGTAGCCCCCTGGCGCTCGAGGGAATGGGCCCAGGATGTCCAGTCCCCAGACCGCGAATGGCCACGAGAGTGGGATGGTCTGTAGGACCTGAGCCGGTTGATGGATTTGCTTGGCGTGGAATTGACAGGCCTCGCAGGACCTCACCAGCTCAGTTGCATCGTTGAGCGTCGTAGGCCAGTTGAATCCACTGCGGAATACCTTGCCGATGATGGTTCGCAACGACGAATGGTGCCCGCAGTCCCGTCGTGTATGTAGGCTATCAGCTCTTTCCCCTGCTCCCTGGAGATACAACGCAGTGAAACGTCATTTGGTCGTTTCCTATATAACTCATCGTCCTGGATGCAGTATGCCGTGGCCTGCCGGGCCACCCGCTCCGCATCCTGCTCCTTCTCCGGCAATGTCCCTTGCATCAGATATTCCTTGAATTCCTTGGTCCAGCATCCCTCCTGGGGCTCGAGCGCCAAGAGTAGGCGAGCTCCCAAGGTCGGGCCACAGGCTGGGGCTCCTGTGGCAGGCGGCTGCGGGAGTTCTTCTTGAGGCTGAGCTATTCTTGAAAGCGGTGGTGTTGTCGATGGCTTGAAGAGCCGCTCCTATAAGATGCCGGGCTCTTGGGGCTACCGCTTGGATGCCCTTCTGGCGATGTCGTCAGCTTCCTTGTTGGTGCCACGGGGCACGTGCTGCAACTCCAGGCCCAGGAATTGCTTCTCCATCTTGCGCACCTCCGTGAGGTATGCTTCCATGTGCTTGTCGTTCGTCTCATACACCTTGTTGGAGAAGTTGACAAGGAGCTGCGAGTTGCCCCTAACGGTGAGGCGCTTCACCCCTAGAGCTGCCACAGCTTTCAGGCCAGCTATGAGGCCATCGTATTCTACGATGTTGTTGGAGACCTTCTCGCCCTGCTGAAAGCAGAGCTGCACAACATAGTAGAGCTTGTCCTGAGTGGGTGAGATGAGCACCACTCCAGCCCCTGCACCCTGGTGTGCGAAAGCACCATCGAAATACATGACCCAGCTGTCAGGCGCCTCACTTCCCGGTGAGAGGGACCGATCTTCGCCTATTTCAAGCGCTGGGCCGGGCGTCTGTCCATTCTGCCAAGAAATCAGCGAGTGTGGTTCCCTTGATGACCCTGGTAATGCTGAACTCCAACTGGAATGCTTGCAACTCAATGTTCCACTCAGGGACCCTTCTAGTAGAGTTGGGGCTCCTGAGCACTCTCTCCAATGGGTAGGCTGAGACGACCTTGATGGGGTATCCCTGGAAGTAGTGCCGCAACTTACGCGAGGCCACCAAGAGCGCGAGTTAGAGCTTCTGAGGCATGGGATATCATGCCCTTGCGTCCCGCAACACCGTGCTAATGAAATACACCGGGTGCTCGAGGAGTGCTGGCGTGTTGGTGAGGCTCGTGTCTTGCGAAAGTTGGGGCGTCTCCTGAGGTGGTGGGACCCCCGACGCTTGATCACCTGTTGGGGCCTTGGCGGCGTCATCCTGCCATGCTTGGTCCTCTGTTGATGCTTCTACGGCCCTTGCGGCACCTTCCTGGTTTTGCGTCATCTCGGCTGGTGGCGTAGCTCGATGCGATGCACCTTTGGCTTGGTGCTCTTCCCGAACCGCCACCAGAGCCGCGCTGGCGAAGTATGGGGTGGCGGCAAGATAAAGCACTAAGGGCTCGAGAGGTCGTGGTGCCACCATCACTGGGGGCTGGTCGAGTATCTCTTGAGGTCTTGAAAAGCTTGGTCGGCCTCCGGGGTCCACTAGAGCGGGCCCTTCTTCTTCATCAGCTTGAAGAAGGGTAGGGTGCGCTCTCCCAGCTTGGAAATGAAGCATCCCAACGTGGTCACCCGCCCAGCAAGCTTCTGAATTTCCTTGAGGGTCTGCGGTGGGCTCATGTCTTCAATGGCCTTGACCTTCTCTGGGTTGACCTCGATCCCCCTGTGGGACACAAGGAAGCCCAGCAACTTGCCGGAAGGGACGGAAAACACACACTTCTTTGGGTTGAGTCGCAGGTCCACCTGGCAGAGGCTTTCAAAGGTCTCCTCCAGATCTTGGCTCAAGGTCCTCGCCTCCCAAGATTTCACCATGATGTCATCGACATAGTCTTCAGCGTTCCACCCAAGCTGCCGACCCAAGGCGATGTGCATGAGCCGCTAGAAGGTTGCGCCCGTGTTGCGCAGCCCGAAAGGCATGCAAGTGTAGCAGTATACCCCGCACGGGGTTAGGAAGACTGTCTTTTCCACATCTTCTACCGCCATCATGATCTAGTGATACCCTGAGAACGCATCCAGGAAGCATAGCAAGTCGCACTTGGCAGTGGAGTCGATGATCTGGTCGATGCGTGGAAGGGGGAACGGATCTTGGGGGCAGGCCTTGTTGAGGTTGGTGAAGTCGATGCACATCCGTTCCTTTCCGCCTTTCTTGGGGACGACGACGGGGTTTGCCAGCCACTCGGGGTACCGAACCTCGTGAATGACACCCGCAGCCTCCAACTTGCAGGTCTCTTGGACAATGAAAGCTTGCTTCTCCGTGGACTGCTGCCTCGCCTTCTGCTTCACGGGGCGTACGTTGGGGCACACCTTCAGGTGGTGCTCTATCAACCCTCTTGGGACCCCTACTAGCTGATCGGGCTCCCAAGCGAACACTTCCTTGTTTGCATGCAAGAACTTCACCAGCGCCTCCTCCTGATCACAAGGCTGGCGCCAATGGTAAAGGTGGCCACTGAGGACCCGTCCTCCTCAACTGGTACTTGCTTGGTTTCTGCCTTGTCCTGAGTGAAAAACTGCTTCTTCTTGGTTGGTGCGGCTCCCTTGGCATTGGAGCTATCCGCATTGGTTGGTTGTGCTGCCACGGCGGCCTTGAGGGCGAGCTTGAGCATCATCAAGGCTACCTTGGTGTCCCCAACTACCGTGAGGACACTCTTGCTCCTAAGCATCTTCATGAGGTTGTAAGCCGGATGGGTCGCCACCATGAACTGAGCCAAGGTCGGGTACCCGAGGATGGCGTTGTATGGGAGGCCGATGTGGGCAATGTCGAAATCAATGAGCTCGGTGCGGTAGTTGTCACGCGTGCCGAAGATCACGGGGAGGCGGATCTGCCCCAGGGAGCGGGCGGAGCTTCCACCAACTCCTGAGAAAGGCTTTCTAGGGCGGACCCGCTCGAGCAGTACGTGAAGAAGGTTGAAGGCCTCGACGGAGAGCATGTTGAGGCCAGCGCCGCCGTCGACGAGCATCTTGGTGATGGATACATGGCAGATGGTGGGCGTGCAAAGCATTGGGAGCGCACCCGAGCCGACGGTAGAGGCGGGATGATCCCCTGAGTAGATGGTGAGGTCGGTCTCGGGCGCGGCCCAGCCCGGCGGAGCCCCCGGTCGCTTGGAAGCGGCACCGATCTGGCGAAAGAATGGTTTGACATGATGATCTGAAGGTGGTGCTTGTGAGACGCCGAGGAGGGCCGCAACCGCATGGTGTGCCGGCGTTGTGTAGCGTGCAACGAAGAGGCTGCACAACTCCTCCCAGGACGCCACCGTGGATCCGCGGAGGTTGAGCAGCCAGGCGCGCGGTGCGCCAGTGAGGGCCACGCGAAGCCAGTTGGCGATGACCTTGTCGTCGCCCCCAGCCTTAAGGACGGCCTCCTCATACACCAGTAGGAAAGCCGACGGGCCCGCCGCGCCATCATAGCGTGGCGGCATCTCCGGCTTGATCTTGGGTGGCCACTGCGCCTGCTACAAGGCAGGAGCATGGGCTCGGAGCCCCCGAACGCCACTGTGGGCACCGGTAGATCCAGCCAGAAGGGCGCCCGCCATGGGGAACGGGTGTGAAGATGGTGGAGCACGAATCGATGGAAAGAAAACTCCGGTGCACCCCTACCTGGCATGCCAAATGTCGGATCTCGAGTTCCGGCAAAACCCTCAAGGTTCGAACACTGGGGTGCATGGGAAGATCTCCGCCTATCGATCCTCGTCTTAGCTTTGCTAAGATCTCTTGAGCTAACTCGACGAACTCGCAACACAAAGGACACAAGATTTATACTGGTTCAGGCCACCGTTGTGGTGTAATACCCTACTCCAGTGTGGTGTGGTGGATTGCCTCTTGGGCTGAGGATGAACAGTACAAGGGGAAGAACAGCCTCCTGAGGCGAGGTGTTCTTGTGTTTGGTGGGTGAGAGGATGAGCTGAATGAGTTCCAGCCTAGTTGCCCCCTACTGTGGTGCTAATCCTATTTATAGAGGCCTTGGTCCTCTCCCCAAATATTAAGCAGGAAGGGAGCCAACAACGGCCAATTTGAAGGGGACATCTAGTACAGCTTATCCTGACAAAAGAAGTCTTCACCTGCAAAAGGCTCTGGTGGTGATGCCGCCTTGGGCTCCATGGTGACCTCCGTCTTGTCGTCCTGCTGGTCTTGGTCTCGTTGCACTGATATGGAAACCTTTGCCTGACGCCTCGATACTCCGCGCCTGCGCTTGCTTCCTTAGCACCAAAGAGGAAACAAGGACACTGTGCATGCTGGCGCTCGCCTGGCCTTGGTCGTCATGGCTGACTTCACTGGAACTTCGGGAGGTTTGTCTTGCCTTGAACTCTCCGCCCCTCGCGAGCCAGCCTGATGAGGCCGCTCCCGAGGAGGTCTTGTGAAGTCCGCCTCGCAAGGCTTGGCCCCTCGCGAGCCAGCCTGATGAGGCCGCTCCCGAGGAGGTCTTGTGAAGTCCACCTCGCAAGGCTTGGCCCCTCGCGAGGGTCTTGAGTGCTTGTTGGTGAACATGGGCCGTACGGGCCTGCTCGCAGAGCCACGCCATGGGCCGTAGGCAGGCAAGTAGGGATGCACCGACACACCCCTTCACAGGAGTTGCACAGTTCGGCCCACCGCGTCAAGTACTCGCGGGTGTACTCGGTCGGGCCTTGGACGCACACAGAGAGACGTTGAGGCTTAGGCGGCCACTTGTAAGTGCTAGTGAAGTTGCGGATGAAGACTTCGGTGAAGGCCAGCTAGCTGTTGACACTGTAGGGCTTGAGGTTGTTCAGCCATGTCCGGGTCGTGCCCTGGAGCATGAGCGGAACGTACTTCACTGCAACGCGCTTGCTACCGTTTGCGATGTTGACGGCAGTGGAGTAGTCAACCAGCCAATCTTCCGGCTTCATGGAGACGTTGTATTTGGGCGTATCTTGGGGGAGCGAGAACCCTTTCGGGAAGGGCTCGTCGCGAATGCGGGGGCCGAAACAAGGCAGGCCGATTGCATCTTCCTCAACCATCGCCAGGGATCGAGCCAGTCGGTCGATCCGGTGGCGGGCGTCGTTTTCTCCGACTCCTTCACGGGGGCCTAGCCGATCTCCAAGAGTCGGGTGCTCAACAGCTGGCAGGGAGACGCGCCTCTCCCTACGCGAGGGAGGCGGACGATCTCCCTGCTGCTTGACTGCTCAAGGGCGACCGTCTTGGTCGCACTCAATGGTGATGCGTGTGCAGCTGCGGCTAGTAGCCGGCTCTTGGTCTCTTAGGTCACGGGCGCCTCCTGTCGGCATCCAAGAGGTCACGCCGTGTTATCGGCGAGGGGGAGGGGAGGTTATCGGCATGCAGGACGGGTTCCACCACACGATGGCTGGCTTCTTGCTGCGCGGCGGCCGCGTCGAGGAGCTGCTGGATGCGCTCCGTCATGCAGCGTCGCTCGTCACCCTCCAGGTGATCCAGCTCATCTGCTGCCGCCTGGGCGACGCACAGGTTCTCCAAGGGAGTGGCGTAGACGGGGCGGTCGGCTCCCAACATGCTGGCGACGGCCGCGCCATGCTGCCGAACGGTACCCAGCCGGCTCAGCTCACCAGCAGCTGGTGTGCCGCAGACGGTGCGGTCGATCTCGTGCTGGTAGGTTTCGCTGAGGCACCTCGTGGCCGCCAGCTGTTGGGCGCTCTCGAGGAGCGAGATGCGGAAGGCTTCTAACATCGTTCCATCCGTGTTCTCCGCAACGGGCGCGGATAAGCCCCGCAGTGCCGCCTGTAGTGGGGCGTGAGCAACACCATCGGAGGCTCTATCTTGGCTAATGACCAGCACCTCCATGACGGTGCTGGTGTTGGCATTGCTGGTCGCAGGAGGGAGTGGGGTGTCAATGACCACCACGTTGGCGGGGAAGGAATCGGGGGATGCCACGTCGAAGTCGACGAGCATCGGGTCGGTGGAGCCAACAGACTCTATGTCGAAGGTGAGCTCGTTGGTGATGTTGATCTTGCCAAGGAGGTCGACGAGGCAGCTTTGGGAGCGGGCTGCTCCCACGTCGGGCGCAGGCTCGTCGGAGAGACGGATCCCGCCAACGAGGTCGGCGAGACTACTCGCGGTGCAAGCGGCTTCTGCGTCGCGCAGCATGTCGATGCAAACGCCATCCGGCGTGCCTGGCGGGCTGCGCTCACTGGGAAGGAAGAGGGTTCCTGTCCAGAACGTGTTTCCGAACGACGGTCCACCTTGCCCCACGGTGGGCGCCAAATGTTGGGGATCTGTAGCGACATATACCAGGGGGTGGCTTATCATGGAGAGGGACAAGAGTACGTCGTCGGGCTCTAGAAGCAGGAGTGAGCGAGACCGCATGCGCGTGCGAATCTTACCGAGGTTCGGGGCTCTCCTAGGAGGTAACACCCCTAGTCCTGCTTTGTAGGGTATCCGCATGATCACTCCTTGAGCTATTTGGCTAGAGGAGGAAGAAGTACAAGGCTAGCCCTACTTCACACTTTCTATGTGGGTGTGTGTCTTCTAAGGTTCTAAACCCTTTGCATGGGTGACCTAGGGGGTTTCTATAGGCCTACCCCCAGGGGTACAATGGTAATCCGGCCGGGTGTAGGACCCGGCCGTCAGTATATCTAGACGTTGGCTTCTTCATTGGCTGTTGGGGCCGCCGGCTGTTGTGTACTCGGCCAACAGGCCGCGCCCGCCGCTTGCGGGTCTGGTGGATCGCTTTGCACTGTAGCTTCGCTGCTGATGATGGATGCTTTGTTGGAGGAAGCATAGCTACAGTACCGCCTCCTGGTGGGCATTCACTTTAGCCACTCCCCGTCTCTTCTGGTTAATGGCGCACAGATTTTGAGGGGGGAGGGGGTCCGCCTGCTGGAAGGCGACCCACTCCCGCAGCCGCTTGGTGGGCCATCGCCGCCTTCTGGGGCTCGCCGGCAGGTAGGGCCCGCCGCCTACGGGACGTACCGACCGGTCATCGTGGGAGCATGGCTCCCTCTGACGTAGGTGATGTCATGGGCCGCGTGGGAATAGTGTCGCGCCGGGCGAGGGGTGTCCCCTTGGTACACCACACTGTAGCCACGCTTTGCCCTGGATTCGGAGTTGGCAGGTCGTCTTGTGACCATGCCTCGTCCCTTCATGGTAATGGGGGTGTAGACTTTGAGGGAACGACGGGCTGCCTGCTAGGAGTCGGCCTTCTCATGGCCGCTTGCTAGGAGTCAACCTCTACGTGGCCGTCTTCTGTGATCTTGCCGCCTTCTAGCAGCCGGCCTCCTGGACTAGCCAGCCCACGTAACCAGTCGTTCGTCCAGGAGGTATGAGGGTTGCAGCTAGCCCCGATGTCTTGAAATACCATGGGGAGCTGATGGGGCTACCCGTGGTCACTTGCTCCGACACACATGCTCTAGTGCATATAAGTTGGTTGAAAAAATCAAATATGTGTCCTTGGGTGCAAGCATAGGTCCCATGCAAGAAATGGGAATGAATTTCAAACACTAGGGTACTGTTAATTGCCGGCAAAATGTTGAGATACCTTGTTTCAAAATTCTAGTAAATCCAAAACTCATCTGAAATTCATGAAACTTGGCATGCTATCATGGAGCGGCATCAACATGACATGGTAATTTTTTTGTCCCATTTGGGGAAGGTTTGGGTATAAGCTTCTCACAAACCAGAGCTTCTCACAACAAGTCTGATGGTTTCGGTAGGGAACGTGCCACCGTTGGGGACGAAATCATCACTGGTAGAGCGACATTCTATACAAACGGTTTTTAACCCCTTTTCGCGACGGCGTTTGGAACCGTCGCCAAGTGAGTGTGGGCGATAGGGGGGTCCTTCCCACGCGACCCAGTAACCATCGGGGATAGGCCCTCCTGGCTCACAAGCTGGGGCAAAATGAGCTCGTGTGCGATCTGGCGGGGCATCGAAACAAAATTGTTTCCATTCGTATGTACATCCCCCACGATGAATCCCAGAAAATCAATTATGTTCGTATGTATATCACACACAATTTTTTGTGTGGAAACATTTGTGCAAGGTGGCCTAACGCAAACAGTTCTCTGCCGGAAGCCGTGTGTGATTGTTAGTTGATCGAACACGCCTACTTTCTAGAAACCTTGTGGGTTGTTTGAGTTCATCGCCCACGGTGCTGTCGGAATAACCTTCTGCAATAGAAAATCCCAATAAGCAGGGTAATTAGCCTATTATTGATAATCCATGTACCAAACAAATTAATATTTCTTATAAAATGCACCAGATATTTCATTCCGTATAACAGCAACCAAAATTTCATAACCGAATTACATCAGATAGCTTCGGCACTTAGTTACGCCATTGCACAATAGCACCAAGTTTCACATGCAACATCAAAAACCTTTAGAAAGTAGCATCATACACGATAAATAGACAAATGAATCTCATCTGGGAAACTGCTAAAGTGGAATGCAAATATTGAGACTTCAATGATGTTGAATGTCCTTGCACCTTTTGGCCAGTGGCTATGGATAATTGCCCACCCAACATTTGTCCTCTTCAGCTAGACTTCAATATTGTACCGTGGGTGTTGAATGAATACCTTCCTCACCTCTTTACCATGCAAGTGGTTTGAGAGGTAATCATCGGTGAACTTCTTTGAAAAGTACTGAAAACAAAGATATACATAAATCGTTGTTATAAATTTTGAAGGGGTAAAAACAAGGTAAAAGAGTTAGTACCATACTATAGTTGAATGATGTTTTCTTCATTGTGCAAACAAAGATCTTGCTGTTATTTGTCGCAAGTTTCTTCATCCTAACAATCTTTCTGAGTTTCTTGACTTGACTGATATTCATGGACATCTCATTTCCCCATATGCAAAATGGGTCGAATAGTGGGTCTAAGCCTCTGACAGCAGGACCTACATGTGCAAGACCAAATTTTAAGAAACCTAAATATTAGAATGATTCCTGCAACTGCACAATAATGTGATATTAGCCAAAGGACCATGCTTGAACAAACCTCGATGGTAAATCGCAGTGTCTCCCATTGTTTCCCTACAACACAGCAAAACTGAACCAAATAGTTAAATGGACAGCAGACGAAATGAACCAAAATAGTTAACTGAGCACAACATTGAAGAATAGAAACATGTACTAGAAGATAAGACAGTTAACAAAACAAAGAATGCTTGAGAACAATACTATGAAATGTAGCAATTGTTGGCCAAAGTGTTAACAGAACATTACAATTCAGAGGACCAAACTGTTAACTGAACATTAGATTGCATATTAACATTACAGAGGACAAATCACTAGAAGGCACTGGCGATGGCCTCGAGAAAACAGCATGAGCTATATTTTAAAGTCAGCAACCGCATGGCGGTGTCGACGATGGCCTCAAAGACGAGGTGCTCCTCCAAGTTTTGCCGGTCGGCACGCATGGCAGCCATAGCGACCTCGTGCGCGCATGCGCACATGCTACTGAGCTCCACATTATACTGCGTGCAAAATGGTTGTGGGCGGCGCTTAATTGGAGGAGGTGGACTGTGATTTGGGCGGAAGGTGTAGCATCGTTGATCGAGGCATGTGGAACAGGAAAGGAGGAGGATGGTGTGGGTGGGTGTGAATTACCTGACCATATCGATAAGGCTACGTAGCAAGAAGAAGGGTCTGTGGCGAGGAGGCCGCACAGCAAGAAGAAGGGTCACCGGCGAGGAGGCGGCGCTGCAAGAAGAAGGGTCACCGGTGAGGAGGCGGCGCTACAAGAAGAAGGGTAGCCGGCGAGGAGGCAGCGCTGCAAGAAGAAGGGTCGTCGGCGAGGAGGCTGAGCTGCCAGTAAGCAGTAGTGAAGGTTTGAACTTGGAAAGCAAGGAGGAACTGTGGAAATGTGGCTATTGGTGGGAGGGAGGGGCCGGGAGATAGATATTTCCGCGGTGGCAAATTTTTTTTGCTCTGTGCCACGAGAAACCGGCGCGCAAGTGTAGTTCAAGTGGGGGCGGTGGACTGTAGACGATGAAGTTTCCTGCGTAAGCCAAACAAGACGGTGCGCCAAGATATTTTATATCGCATCCCACACGATTCTTTCTAATAAACTGCTTGTGGTATACCTGATTTTTTCATTATGTTTTGAAAGACAAAATGGTGTTACGGAGGGAAAGGATGGTGTTTGAATTGATAGAACATTTACGTACAGTGAACATGCAACTAGTACATGAGTGTAGTGTTTAAATTTGGAATTATTCCGGGTTCGTTTGGCACTTTTATGCATTAATTGAGTTTCTGGGCATTTAATGTGCATAATTCAAATTTGAACTACAAGCACATGCTCCAATGCACCGAAGTTGGTTGAAAAATCACATGTGTGTCTTTGGGTGAATTTATAGGTCCCATGCAAGATATGGGAATGAAATTCGAACAACTGGGCGTCGTGGCTCGGTCAGAAAGATTGAGAAACTTGGTTTTTTAATTCCTCTAAATCCAAAACACTTGGAAATCATGAAACTTGGCATGGTGTCATGACATGGCACCACCATGATGCGGTAAATTTTTGGGCCGAATTGGGACAAGCTTTGGTATAAGCTTCTTGTAAACCGGAGCTTCCCTCTAGAAGGCTTGTGGTTTCGAGAGCGAACGTGTCACCTCCGTGTGTGAAACAACAAACGTACACTGCCTTCTCCCACATTAATTTTTTTACACAGGTAGATTAGACCAAATAGAAGTATCGTGCTAAATTTTGGAATTATTCCGGGTTCATTTGGCCTTTTTATACATTAATTGAGTTTCTGGGCATTTAATATGCATAATTCAAATTTGAACTACAAGCACATGCTCTAGTGCACCAAAGTTGGTTGAAAAATCACATGTGTGTCTTTGGATGAATTTCAAGGTCCCATGCAAGAAATGGGAATGAAATTAAAACATCTGGGCATCGTGGCTCGGCCGGAAAGATTGAGAAACACGATTTTTTAATTCATGTAAATCCAAAACAAGCCTGAAAGTCATGAAACTTGGCATGGTGTCATGACATGTCACCAACATGTTGCAGTGCATTTTTGGCTGAATTGGGACAAGCTTTGGTATAAGCTTCTTGCAAATCGGAGCTTCTCTCAAGAAGGCTCGTGGTTCCGAGAGGGAACAAGTCACCTCCGTGTGCGGAACGACATACGTACACTGCCTTCTCCCACCTTATTTTTTTATGCAGGCAGATTAGACCAAATAGAAGTATCGTGCTAAATTTCTGAATTATTCCGGGTTCGTTTGGCATTTTTTATACATTAATTGAATTTCTAGGCATTTAATGTGCATAATACAAATTTGAACTTCAAGCACCTGCTCCAGTGCACCAAAGTTGGTTTAAAAATCACATGTGTGTCCTTGGGTGAATTTCTAGGTCCCATGCAAGAAATGGGAATGAAATTCAATCATCTAGGCGTCGTGGCTTGGCCGGAAAGATTGAGAAACTTGGTATTTTAATTCCTGTAAATCCAAAGCACACCTGAAAATCATGAAACTTGGCATGGTGTCATGACATGGCACCAACATGCTGTGGTAATTTTTCTGTCCAATTTGCGAAGGCGCACACGTTAACAATCAACAAAGTCATTTTGGAACAAGTGTTGTCACGTTACAAATCGGAAACACAAGTATTATTGAAACCTTGGGCGTTCTACTTACCAATTACATGCCGCCATGCATCCCCTTTTTATTGGCTAGATGGTGCCGTGCGGGGTAGCTATTTGAGTACGGGAGGCGTGCGATGAGACCCCTGCGCATGCTCATCAGGAGGAGAGCCCTTTGACCTCTACCCGCCGTGCACCTCCCTCCGAACGTCTCCATTAATGGGCCCGAGCCCCTGTTCTACGGCGTGGATATATGTCTCACTAGACTGAGATTTAAGAGAGAAAAATGAAAGTCTAAAAAGAAAGTTTTGCACGGATCTTGATGTAAGATCCGACAGACCTATGTAGCATCGACTGCGACTTATAGCAAGCATGATGAATATAAGGACGATGACAATGGATAGTAATTGTCTTACATATTTAGGAACATAATTAAAAAAAGCCACATGCGGCAACGCCCGAAAAACACAAAGGCAAAAGAAGAAGGAAGACACCGATCTGGCTCACTGATCTCTACTTTCTTGATGCGTTGCTGCAAGCCGGGGGAACTATTCTCCGCGGCGAGCGGGATGAGCTCTTTCTTGTCCTCAAGATGCCGGTTGAGAGCATCCACAGATTCCTCCACCAGCCTTTTGTGCTCGATGCGCAGCATGGCATTCTCGTCCATAAGTTTCTTAACGATGACGCCAGTCCTCTTCAACAAGGCAGTGGTCTCCTCCCACTGCTTCGCACTTCCGAATATCTTTGCCCTCAGCAGGTCACGCTCGGCCAGGAGTTTCGCATTGCTTTCATTTAGTTGCCGGATGATGCCGGTAGCCTGTTCAACAGAGGCTTTCATGTCGTCCTGCAACCTTGCCCAGCCGGAGATCTGATTGATCTGGCTATGGACGATCGCTTGCATGCGCATGTAAGAGTCTTCGCCTGCCCGCAAGACATTTTCCCGGGCTGCCGCGGCGCGGTAGGATATCTCTGCCACATTCGCGGCGCGGAGGGACGTCTCTTCTGCTTCCGCGGCATGGCCGGACCAGCCTGCTGCATCGATGATTCGGTAGGACCTCTGTGCTGCTTCAGTGGCACGACGGGACCTCTGTGCTGCTACATCCGTGTGGTGGGACATGCCGACTGCTTTCGCGGTGAGGCGGGACATCTCTCGTGCTTCCACTTCCATGCTCGCCTCTCCCTGGTGGCAATCTCTCGACCCAGAACTCATGCTGGCAATGACAGAGGCAAGGGAACGATGATGAATGACTTGTTTGTTTTTGTGGATGAGGAGTTGAGGAGGAATGTGGAGTCATCTTGGAGTAGTAGTATTTATAAACGAGTACTAATATGCTCCTAAGTGTGAAGCTGTTTAGGTTTTGATCGGTGTGAACAGGTTTGCAATTAAATATAGCGTGGCAGTAATTTGGAATGTGATGGATGCAGGCTCAAAATTTATTGACGGTTCTAAGTGTGGCACTATTCTCGGAAGGCGTAACGTGGGCACGCTTTCTGGGCCGCGTACGTGGCGTTAGAACCATATGGTGCACCGCAATAGGCAATGTCAGCACACGTCCTGTTCCAAGAACCATGCGCGCCCGTTATTACCATCGCGCACGCTTCTTTTTATTAGAATGTGTGCCCGTCTAGCACACACACGTTCATCTGTCTAACTTTTATGTTTATTCTGGCTAATCACAAATAGTTCATCCGTGTGAAGTGTGTATGCAATCAATCGTAGACACTTTGATCTAGCTGCCCATTTCTGTTCTATTGCCTAATCGCACAGAGGTAATCCTTCTGAAGCGCATGCCCTCAATTGCACACACCTTTATGTAGGTGCCCGTTTTTGTTGTTCTGCCTTATCACAAACAGTTAATCTGAGTGAACCATATGTCGTATATTGCACATGCCTTCATCTAAGTGCATGTTTCCGTTCTTCTTCCTCATCGCAAACAGTTCATTGAACTGAACCGTATGCCCTGCATCACACCCGCAACCAAAATCTGAATCGTGTTTGATGCATCTGTCGTCGCAAATGTTTTGCATATTTTTTACACCACCATTTGTGATTATTGTATCGCACACAGTTTCGTCGAAGGGTCTCTGATCATAGTGTCGCGTTAGCAGCATCCTGCAGTAGTGATATGATCAGTTCCAGCTATTAGAGGGTTCCTTACAAAGTCAGAATGAGGTTCAGATCAATGACAAGTTGACAAGCAAAGGACATAAAGATATATTCTCAGCCATTACAATGTACCAAAATTTATGTCAAATGCAAGAGAAACACATAATATATAAATGGCTCTCGAAAAATGCTTGTAGGCTCAGACATAAAATTTTATTCTGGTTGTTAATCCATGATAGAGTCAATATCAGGAACCTACTAAAAACTAATAGCTTACACTTGGATTGTTACGGGTGTGTTCTGTGCAATGATAAGACTGAAGAGACTTTGAGACACCTTTTTTGGGATTGTAGCTTTGTGCAAGATTGCTGGAACCGTATACTACCAAGAAAAATTTGGAATTTCTTCCATTGATGACATTCATCTAGCACACCAACTTCTCCCACATAACATTGCCATGGAGATCATAATCCAAGGGTGCTGGTCCACCTGGTGCCAAAGAAATAGAAAGATTTTTAGGAAAGAAGCTCCTAGTGTAAATTGCTAGAAATTTGGGTTAAAAGAAGACTTGACTCTGCTGACTCACAGAATAAAAGCAAAACATCTGGATTCCCTTCAGAGGTGGATTAAGGATCATCTAGAATGATGCCTTACTTTGTTATAGCTTTCTTATAATAGCTTCATGTTGGGAAAAACTGGAGTTGGATAGAGGATACACTACAAAAAAACACTTCCATGATGATACGTGTTTGTCACAGTAGGTCACGTTTTCTGTCATGCATGTACATCCATGACATATTTATGACAGAATCAAGATAGTCATACTTGTGCTGTCGTATAAGTGTTCCATGACATTACCAAAATTATCATCACGGAAGTGTCCACTTCCATGACGATAAATCGCACGTCATGGAAGTTCTTTCGTCAAGGGTGACCGACACGTGACATCCACCATAACGGGACGCCGTTAAGCTATTGGGTCCGGTTTTGTATCCGATAACCCACTAACAGCCCGGACCAATGAGGATTTTCCATGTGTAAAATTCTATTTGGTCAGAGGAAACACGTGTTGGCTCACCTTTGGGACAGATGTCATCCATTCATTGGACAGGGGGCGCCTATGATACTCGACACATGGCACGGCCCAACAAAGGCCCATTCCGGTGAAAAGGCCGGCCCATTTGACTTGGTCAAAAGGTAACGGGCTGGCCCACAGAAAGCCTGTTAACGGCCTGTTCGTATATAGCCCATTTACAGCCCGCTAACTCAAGGCCCGTTACGGCCTATCTGAATTAAGCCCAGTAGCTTCATCCGGGCCTTCCAATATGATTCCAGCCCATTGAAACTTCCAGCCCATGTATGGACCATGATGTCTTTCGGCCCATACGAGACCATTTGTAACTCTTGGCCCAGTAATGGCCCATGGTGAATCTGGCCCGCAATGAACAATGTACCCCTTTATACCCATTAACGACCCATTATTGCATTGGGCCGTTTCCAACCCGTGTTATCTTTCGGCCTTCTCAGGGCCCATTTATTCTTGGGCTCATTTCTAGCATTCGGTTACTTACGGCCCGTCATTGGCCTTTTCTGCCTGTCGGCCAAATTCAGCCTGCGGTTACAATCGGCCCATTTGCGGCCCGTTACTCCATTGGGACATTTTCATAACATCATAAAATACGACTGATTAACGACGGCATGTTATTGTCGGCCCATGAACGGATGATTCCAAATCTTGCCCGTTTACGGCCCATAATGCGGTCTGTTATTGGCCCATGTTTGGCCTATCGATCATACGACACGTTGAAGGCCCATTGATGCTACGGCCCATAGAAGGCCCATTCTTTCTACGGCCCTAAGAAGGCCCATTGTTTCTAAGGCCCGTAGGAGGCCCATGGTAACTACAGTAAATATGTAGCCCGTGGTTATTGTGGGCTAGTTTTAAAAATAGGTTATTACGGCCACTAGCAAACCACGGAAAAGGAACTGCACTGACTACAAGGAAACAAATAAACAAGACAACAAGGAAATAAATAAGCAAGCAACTTACGCTAGGCTATCACGGCTATTACACATATTACATCCACTAGGCATCAAAGTTGGCCACCAGTGCAAATATAGGGAACAAAGCATCATATCATATACACTAGTTGTCAGAGTTGGCGACCAGTGCAAATAAACGCCGCAGCAAAACAAGTCCAGAACTGAAACCACTTCAGAAGAGCTCAAGAAACAATATCCTGGGTACCCATAATGCTGGCAAGATGCTTAACACGCTTATTAACTTTCTCTTGTTTGGCGCATAAATCCTCCAGCACTTGATGTTGCACCAGAAAGATGCATCCGAATTCTGCAGGGACTTCCTTAGTCCTTCGGCTTCCTGTCGCATAACATCTATTCGATGTATTTCAACTTGAAGTTGAGACTCAAGAAGCTGAACTGATTCAGGCAGCGAGTTCGAAGAGCTGGTGCCAGTAGTAGTAGCCAGTAACTCGAAAACTACATCAAGACAAGACTTTGGGTTGTCTTAGTGTCTTCAATATAGTATTTATCAGCTTTCTTGGAGACCAACTGGGATGTCTCACTATCTTGAACCTTATCTATATTACTTCCTTCACAATTTATAACGGGGTACTCTTTTCCAATATTTTATCGACGTTCTAAAAGAGAAACAAACAAACACATCACAGGTTTACAATGTAGCATATGAAACTCATTTTGGTAAACCAGTCCAGTAGTAAGGTGGACATGGTAACAACATGAAACAAACATATATCTATGTAGTATGGTCACTTTATGGTCTATATCATTCTAGTTTATGTTGCCAAATCAAGATATATACAATTTGAATCATATCTATTTAAGACAAAGCATCATAGACAAAGTATAAGTGTGGGAAACTACACAGCATAACAACACGTGTAATGTGCATGGCATGAGAACATAACTGTTTATTCAATTCCAACTGAAATCAACATAGAGAAAGTTACACTAGCAAACACGTTAAAGAAACAGGTTTAAAACATACTTGTTGCGCCATTGGAGTTTCAATTGCATCCTTCAATTTGAAATTAGTTGGTATGAGTAAATATAGTGATGCAAGAGCAAAGTAGTATGAACCATAGCTACGGAACCTGACCTGAGAACAATTCTTCTTTTGCTTTAAGCGTTGACTTGGGGTTCGGAGTGGTGGTCCTCATGCTTTGGGCACTGCAGTTGCCTTACTAACTGTTCGTGTTTGGGTGCTCTATGGTGGAGACGATGATGTGTCAACTGGAACTAGGTTACTATCTGCTGAGGATAGGGTTAGAAGGGGTGTAGCTGGTTCTCTGTCCAACTGGGTAGGGGTACAATCTGCGTGAGTCTGAGTTATGTGTGGTGGGGCTGGTTCTTGGCCAAGTACAACCGTGGTTCTATCTACATTGACAGGTAGCACAATCTTTTCTAAAGACCGTGTTTTTACTCCCACAGATACTACCATCACCCCCTCCAATTGAAATGGCTGATAAATAAGAAAAGTAATTGAATGTACAGACATTGTATGATAGACAGGTGCAATGGATAGTAGGGAAGAAAATAGGGCATGAAATAATTCACATTTATGTTGTCTAACCAAACAGAATAGCAGGACATAATTTCACATATATGATGGCTAATTAAACAGGATAGCATGACACAATTTCAAATATATGATGGCTAAGTAAACAGGAAAGAATGACATAATTCAAAATATAATGACTATGTAAACAGGATGAGATGATATAACTATATTATGTCTTTAGAAAATGGGTTGGCATGCCATAATTCAAATACATGTTGTCTATGTAAACATCTTGGCATGATATAATTCAAATATATGATTTATATACTAAGCAAGTGAGCAGAGGGCAATCGCATATATGATGTGTCAACTAAGGAGATGGCATTCAATATTGTGCATATGATGTAAAAACTAAGAATTGTAATACAACATATGCATGATATGAGTAATATAACCCTGCCAAGTTTGAGCATACACCTCAGGGGGGTAATAGGACTGGTCATCTGCCTCTGAATCCTCCTCTGAAGAGCTATCTGTAACCAGCAAGATATCTGCTTCAGCAGGTAGCATTGTCTGCTCTAAAGACCTTGTTTTCACTCCAGATTTCTCCATGACCAATTCAAATGGCTGATGCATAGGAAGAGTAGTTTAATATACAAACATTGTCGACAAATGCAATGAGAAATACAAAAAAAGGACGGCATGATATAATTCACATATGTGACGCTTGGCTAAACAACATGGCATTGCATAATTCACATATATAATGCCTTGCAACAATATAGCATTGCATAATTCACATATATAATGTCTTGCAACAAGATGGCATCGCATAATTCACATATATGGTAATTAGACACTAAACAGGTGGCATTCACACAAACCATGTCTAAACTAAGCAAATGACATAGCAATGCAAGATACCGTATGAATGATATGAGCAACATAACCTTGCCAAGTTAGAGCATGCACCTCGGGGGGGATAGGACTGGTCATCTGTCTCTGAATCCTCCTCTGAGGAGCTACCCGTAACCAAGAAGGCATGTGCTTCGTCAGATAGCATTGTCTGCTCTGAAGACCTTGTTTCCACTTCAGATTTTTCCATGACCGTGCCAAATGGCTGATGCATAGGAAGAGTAATTGAATGTACTAAAATTGTTGACAAATTTAACACGTAATAAAAAATGATGGCATGATATAATTCATATATAAGATGACTGGCTAACCAGGGTGGCATTGCAAAATTCACATATATGATGCCTGGCTGAATAAGATGGCATTGCGTGATTCACATATACGATAAAGAAACTAAACAGATGGCATTGACACAAAGAATGTCTAAACTAAGCAGATGACATATTTGATGTATCCAGTAAGCAATGCAAGGCGCCATATGCATGATATTACTAACATCTGCATGCCAAGTTAGAGCGAAGACCTCAGGGGGTAAATAGGAGTGGTCTTCTCGTTCTAAATCCCCCTCAAAACAGTTATCTTCCTCTTGATTATGATCCGAAATGGGTGGAGGGGGGTTGCCTTTGCGCCCACCATGGAGCGATGTCCGCATTAAATTTTATTGCCACGCAAGGCTCATCTCTTTTGCTCTACATGTTTTGTTCCATTGTGTACAATAACTAATATGCATAGGAATAAAACATAGTGAGATTATGTAAGGAGTGCTTGCACAAATCCAAAGTGATGGTAGCAAACTGTGGATAGACCCAAAACCAATGATAGCAGGCAGATAATAGCTTTAGTTAAAAATACAGATAATGGCTCCTTTAATGTTTGTTTTCATCCAACATGAGACTCATTGTAGACACCCAAGATTAACCAGATATTAGACAAATAGTATTGATTGCTGCCCCAATATGTACCCCACAACCATTTAAAAACTCAAGTTTCAAAATTAGTTTGGACCTGAATTGGAGTCTAATAGGCGAACACGACGATAAAGTAGAATGTCATCATATTAAGCGATGCATAACTTAAGCAGACACAGAAGAGTGCGACCTCTCTTGAGGACCCATGTAGTCCTCAAGGTCATCTGCTCAGTTGATGATGGTAAGGCAGTTGTCGTGGCTGCCGGCGGTGGAGAAGAAGATCTGAGGCGGCGAAAGACAGTTTGGAGAGCAGATCCCTGCTGTGGTGAACCCTTCCGTCGTTGGAGCAGCTAAGCTGGGGTGGAACACATCACAGCAGGAGCAGGATAAACCACACAAGGTTTTCTTTGACACATATTTGTAACAGAAGTAATTTTGTAAGGGATTGTTTGAATTTGAGAATTCTACAATGCAGGGATAGGAAATAGACAGGAATAGGATAGGAGTGCATGTGCAAAACACAGGATTTATGCCAATTTGGGTGTTTGATTCACAAGAATTGGAAGATCACAGGATGCAAAGAAGCAAGGTGAGATTAAGTCAAACCACAAGAAAATGTACGGTTATAATGCTATTATGCTACTATCTCTTAGTCTTGTGCTTCATGAATAGGAATTTGAAAAGGAGGAGAAGTGCAATTAAAATTCCTATGGTTTTTCTTTCAAGGAGACAGTAAAGGAACAAATCCTACAGTTTTCCATTGCTCCATTCCTTTGAACCAAATTCATGAATAGTAGTACCATAGGAAACTTTCCAATTCCTATGTTTTTCCTTCACTTTTCCTTTCAAGCACTGGTGATTCTAGTAGACAGGCTTGAGCAAGGAAAATCCTACACTCAAAAAATGTTTTTGTGCTACTTCTATTACTTTGGACCCATGCCATTGCCCTACTAGCTCAACTCCCAGGCCCATCGACAAATGCACAGCTCAAACACGCAGAGATTAATAATGATGGCGTTCAAGAGAGTCCATCGCGGATAGCTAAGTTGCCTAGTACCTCACTGCTTGTCATATAGTAGGAGAAACTAATTGTATTTCATGTTACTGCGTGTGCTCTATGGACAATATATATAACATGTAGAGTAAAAAAGAGATGCAACAAGTGTACAACCTCTTTGGCGAATCCATGTCGATCTCAGCGTGATTGGGTTGGTCGGTGAGGATGATCCGGCTAACTTGTCTATCGGAGGAGGGGAAGAAGATCTTAGGCATCTGGAGATGGAACCGGGGTACTGCTCCGCTGTGATGGAGGGTTTCGTCGTTGGAGCAGCTCCGATGAGTTGTACGACACCAAGGCTGAAGCAGGACAAGAGAGACAACGTTAACCTGAGTGGAATTCTAATAGCATCTCCAATAGATGACATAAAATACATAACCACAAAGTGCTAGATGTAAAATACATCAGTCGCTCATCTCTGAACTTAACTGTCGAAACTGAATTTAATTGCCGAAACTGAACATAACTGTCAAAACTGAATTTTTCTGTCAAAACTGAAAGCACTAGTAACAGAAAAGCAGTAGCAGCAGCGCGTGCGACAACTGGGGCAGCTGGTCGTGTAGCAACATTAGGTGAGGCTACCCAGAGCCGCCAGCCACCACCGGCCAAACAGCCGCCTCCCGCCGCCCGCGGCCGGCGGTGCGCCGCCCCGCCCGCCCCGAAACCACTCCCCACCGACGGTCCGCCGCCGCCCCGACCATCCCTCTAGGCACCCCCGTGCCGAGCTTTTTCTCCGGCGATCCCCACGCCACCGCCCCACCACCGCCGGCGACCACCGCCCCCACCCTGAACCCTAAGATAGATACTGGGGTACCTCTCCGGCGAGCCCCCCTCCCCGCGGCGGCTAGTTCTTCCTTAACTCCAGCGAGCCCCCCCCCCCCCACCACCACCCTCAGAAAATCTACTAACCCGAAAGACGATTCAGTCGACTGAAGTGTAGCTAAATCGGAGCAGCATCGCAAGCAAGAGCAAGAGCAGCAGCGCGAGCAAGAGCAAGAGCAAGAGCAGACCAAGCAGGGGACCGAGAGCAATAACAGAGCAGCAGCGCAAGCGATAGCTAAAGCAGCAGCATCTCCTACTGATGTGGACGTCGCCACCGAGGGAGTGACTCTGTGGAGGAAGTGGCTGGCGACGCCGCCGTGGATGGAGCCGCGCCGTGTCGACTCGGGACCGAGCGCCGACAGCATCGTGAGATCGAATCAAGAAGAAAATGCGGCGATTAGTTTACAACCTCTTTGGTGGCGCCGATTAGGCCTGAGCTTCATCTGAGGAAACAGTGATGATGATGCTCTTCTGGTGGTGCAGGTGCAGATGGCGGTGTGGGAATGGAGGTGGCGCGAAAAGACGAGGGGAACGTCAAGGCAGCTCCTTGGAGGTGGAGGACGGGGTGGCTGAACCGGTGGGACGACGAGATCAACGACGGATCCTCATACGGTACGATGGATGAGGGACGTCGAGGTGTTGCTATGGACGACGTCGACGGGGAAGAAGCTCCGGCTGGGTGGCGGACGAAGGACGGTGTGGGGCTTCGCGGGTTTTCGCAGCCATGGTGTACGAATGGGTGGGCAGATGGGATTGGAGTGGGGAACCATGGCTTAGGGACGTGCTTGTCCGAAATATGGGGTAAGTTACGAAAGTACCCCCACTGATTTGACTAGAGGGTTCTTTCGGTTCAGGGGTATCACGGGCATTTCGCGTGTCAGGATTTCACAGGAGGTGGGAGTTTTCGTGCGCGTTGTAATTTTGGAATAGCAAGGCGTGGGTTGAGACGATGGAGGGAGTTGTCGGAGCACAACAAGACAAAGGTATATCTTAAATATTTTGGGGTAACAAGGCGCGGGTTGAACTGGCGGGAGTTTCGCAGCACGATAGATAGAGACGCTAGCTTGAAATTTCGGCATAACAAGGTGTGGCTTGAAATTCCGGGAGAACAAGCTTAACGTCTACCCAAAAAATACAATTCGCACCTCATCACTAGAGAAAGATATGTCCCGATTTACTGTATACTAGAAATGCATTCAAATACAACAAAAAAACTAAAAAAATCAGGACAACAAACATAACATGTACAGTGCCCAAACAATTTGCACTTCCCTCAAGAATAAAAAAACAATGTGTGTTGTCTAGCATATGGACTAAATTTGAGTACATTTTCCCTGTTTGAATGGGATTGTACTCGGGTTAGTTGTACAACCATCTAAATATTATCTTCACAACACATGACATGAATACAGGAGAAGTAAATTCCTATATAAATACGAACTACATGTACATACGATCTCAAATTCAAATATATGTATAGATTTTATGTTGAATTCAAATCATAGTACATGTATGCTCTAGCTTGATGTTCGGAATCTAAACCATGTATGATATACTACGTACAATGTGTTTAACAAGCACAACACACACACACAAACACCATTTAGACTAGTAAGGTACACGTGCATTGCACGCATGAGATTTGGCAACCAAATTATGAATAAATACCACATTATAGCATGTAAGCTTTGAGTCATATATGCATGATGTAGATGTTCATTTAATTCTTATAGTTCATTTCATTCAAAATCATCTAGTTTTTATAAGAAAGCCAATCTATTTTAAGATTCATGTAATTGTGCGTTGTAAGGCATAAAGTAAAAACAAATAATGGCAAATCATGTAGAAAAACATTTGGGCAATTCTGATACGGAAGATTCTAGAACAAAGAAGAAGTGCTTGTGTTTTGAGGTTTGTGCATTATGCTTAAGTTCAACCATGGAGTCTTCTAGATTGTACATGTCGCAAAATCTGGTGGAATCTAGATGATATCCAAGGGCCAGTTGTGGTCAAGTTTGCCATCTCTGCACCATCGGATTGGCCTCATCCAACGACCATCTTTCAAAGTTAAAGTTATCTGCACACTATATAAAAAATATATAATATAATATATACAGGGGTATAGATATAGATATGTGATGCGAAAGCCACCTGTCATCTCTAATTAGAATAGTGTGTCCATGCACGGATGCAATGGAGCCAAACGATGTCTGCCATCGATATCTCAAATACAAATTAGTCTGATCTTGTTCAATGTGTATATAGTACAACATGCTCGTTTCCAAACCACACCATGCATATCTCAGTTATATTCATGCATGCATGGGTTTCAAACATCATGATCTCTTATTCAAATATTTGAATTCTACTTTACATTGATTATGACGTCACCTAGTCTTTTACACCCACGCAGTCATCTTCTCTTCATAATTGTACCATTAACTTTCTCTCGTGCATGCATGCACACACAGTACCAGTCGGCATTATCCATCGCACATATGCAATCTTTTTCTTCAGGTCGGTCTCCCATGCATGCACACACACACACCTCCCCCTCCCCATCATATCGGCATTCTTTATCTCTCATGTGCATGCACAACGATCGATGTTTCTCAATGTGTGTGTGTGTATAGCTAGGTCTTTCACAGTTTTCCACACAAACCGATCAATCTATATATCTAGTGAGGTCTCACCATCTTTCCCATGTCCACATCGATCAATATATACCTCTCTATATAGGATTACATAGCTAATACACCCACATTAATTAAATATCCAACGTCCCCCTCTCATCATCCATGCCTCCGCTTCATCTCTTAGACGCGCACAAAGTGGCAAAGATAGGGGTCGCAAGGGCCCTGCCCCCCCTAACATCACTAAATATCGAGGCTAATATGAATGTGTTCATTAGACAATTGCTGGTAAAATGGTTTAAGTTGATGATTAGCCCTCCTCGTAAAGGATTAGCAATGCTTGGCCCCCTAGCTCATTTATTTTTCATGGCTCTGCCACTACGCACAACAGCGCACGGTCTCGCCCCCTCTCTTCAAATATCGATCTCGCACTTGTGCACTCCTTCATAGTCTCCCTCCACTTGGCCCCTCGCACCATCTTCTAGCCCCCCACCGGATGTTGCCACATGTACAATCTAGCAGACTCCATGGTTGAACTTAAGCACAATGCACAAACCTCAAAACACAAGTGCTTCTCCTTTGTTCTAGAATCTTCTATATCATAACTGCCCCCTAGTTGAATTGCCATTATTTGTTTTTTACTTTATGCTTTACAACGCACAATTCCATGAAGCATAAAATATATTAAGGGCCTCTTTGATTCAAAGGATTCTCAAAGGAATTTTGGAGGATTCTAATCCTTAGGAATTTTTCCTATCTTGGTTGTTTGATTCGTAGGATTGTAAACCATAGAAATTTTTCCATAGGATTCATTTGCACTAGATTTCATAGGAAACATCCCATCCACTCAAACCACTTTGAAAGAATCCTGTGTTTTTTCCATGCACAATCAAACACTCGTACAATCCTGTAGGATTCAATACGACATTCCACTCTAATCCCATGTTTTTCCTATTGTTGCATTTTGGAAATCCTACGAATCAAAGAGGCCCTAGCTTTTTTTATAAAAACTAATTTATTTTGAATGAGATGGACTATAAGAATTACATGAAGGTCTACTTCAGGCATATATGACTCAAAGCTAACATGCTATAGTGTGGTATTTATTCATAATTTGGTTGCCAAATCTGATGTGTGCAATGCATGTGTACCTTACTAGTACTTCGAGTATGTGCAAACACGTAAATTAGAATTCCAATGGCACGCTACACAGTGTCTCTCTTACAGTTCATGAAGCTACGTGGCACATGTGGAGGCGTTGCCGCGACCTCCTTGTGTGGATTGATCACAGTGACGTGCTGCTACTTCCAGAAGAATGTACTCGTCCTCTCTGAGCCACACTGGCGATACATGCACGAAGCGAAGATGTGCACGCACGCCACGCACGCACTCATTCCCTCGCACACACATGCGGGTACACGGGGCGACATATTTTTGTACGAAGATCCACCCCATGTGATAATTTGACGCGTGTAAAGTCCTTCATTTCATTGATGGTCAATTAATACAGCGCATGCAAATTGAGTAGACGTGAGGGCGGAAGAAAGACATTACTACTCCATTGCGCACATGCGAGTAGTTAAATCATGGGCTGTGAGTACTTCCATTGGTCTCCTCCGTATTTTGTGCCAATTTTGGACCATATTTGTAAGTAACATAATATTTATACATGTCATAAAAAGTGGCACAAAAAAGGGGGCCAATAAACCAGGACGTAGGCAGTGTTGGGGATAGATCAGGTATGACCCGCCCAGGAGGGGCCGGGTCATCCCTATGGCGATTCATCTCTATGAAGCCCAAGAGCATATAAACAATGGCGGTTCATAGGTAGGCTTAGTAGAAGGCCCAAACCTGAAGGCGGCTTAAGGCCCACAGATATAAACTATCATGTATGTAAACTTGTATTGTAAGGTATGTAAGAAAGGTCACCGAGCCGGATACGTTGTATGAGCCGGTCGGAACTATGTAGGCTGTAGGGCGTCAACCCGTGTATATAAAGGGGACGACCCGGCGGCGACTTAGGACAAGAAACACCAGATCGAGAGCTGGGTCAAGCGTATTCGCTCCCTGCTCATCGAAACCCTAGCAATACCACCTCTAACTGGATTAGGCTTTTACCTTCACCATAAGGGGCCGAACCAATATAAACTCCTCGTGTCCTTTTTCCTGATTAACCACTTTAAGCTAACCTCATTGCGACGGCTCCATGACTAAGTCCTCACACTAGGACATCTTCTGTGACAATTCCACGACAGTTGGCACCCACCGTGGAGCTATCGCATGATGGTTTCATGTTCTTAGAGGGCAACTTCGAAGGGATCAAGGGATACGCCGTGGGCCGGATGACCAAGAGTCATCGTGGCAAGCTCTACATCAACGATGCGGGATGGGGCCCCAAGGCCGTCTCAATTGAGTACGGGTACCAGGTCCCCTTCGGCGGAATTCACGTATTCATCGGCAAGATCGGTGAACCGGGCCTTGAGCCAGACATCTGCACTGACATCATCGAGACGGCTCAGCGTGCGAGACCCACTCGAGTTCGGCCCGCCATGAATCCTACCTTTGTGAGATTTACCCATGGAGCAGAACCTGAGGATAGATCGGCATCTGATGGTGAGACCGTTGTTTACTCTGATGGCGAGTCTTCCACTGGTGAGACTGAGTCATTGTATCAACTGCAAGACGGCCGGCTTGGGGATGTTCCGATGACGGCATTATTCCGGACCCCTGCGAGCCGCCGAACCGAGTTGCAATCTTCATGGCCGGTACACAGCCCGTACAACACTCGTCGACTATGGCAGAGTTGGTTTCCAGGTCAGCAGCGGCAACGGTTGCCGGGGCAGGAGGCCCTGAGCGGCCGCCGGCTCAAGTTTTAACTGACTTGTTGGATAAACTGACAGCACTGTTAACATCGGTGGTTAACCCAGCGGATCAGGATCAGCATAATGCGGCGATCGCAAAATTGTGTGATGAGATAGCACAGGCCAAGGCGGATCTAAGCACAGAGAACACTAGGGTGGCCGAGGAGCGGGCTGCTTTGGATGCTCAGGCGTAGTGGATTCAGACACAGTCTTACCGGCTCATGCTAGATCAGAACGCTTCAAACGAGGTCATGAGGAGGAGGCATCAGACTCGCCTGCCCTCGGTTTATGAGGCAAGAGATGTCTTTAACACGCCAGGAGCAGGAACTAGTAACCGAGCAGTGGTAAACTGGTCAAAGCACCTAGGACGGGTATGCCAGTTCAGCCACGCACGACAGACCCTCCTCGTCAGGACAATAACCCGCCGCAGCACGTGCCGACGCCGTCGGGTCATTATTCTAACCCTTTGGATAACATGACCGATGCGGCGTCACGATTGGCAGCTCTCCCGGTAGATGGTGAGTCGCCGACAGCGGTTGAAACACGGAGGGCTAGAGAGCTTCTTCAGACAGCACTAACTCAGCAGCAGGCTTATTCTTACAGTCGTGATAGGATTCACTCCACCCCTCGCCTAAGCCAGAGTTACAGCTGACATATTGATGAGCCAGCTGTGTCAAGCAGTGGATGGAACCATAACCCGCCTCGTGGACATAACCCGGCGGGCGGAGGTGCTGATGCTCAGAACATAGTGGATCAAGGAAGAGCATGTCGAGAGGCTGAGCTGGCGGCACAGTATGCGGCCTGTCAACCTACTCCGGTTCGTCCAACCACTTCTGTGGAGCCAGGTGTGACCTTTAGAAATTTGGGCGTGGCATGCTTAGTACCGGATCTACGCAATGAGCGTCTGCCCAAGGATTTCAAGGGTCCTCGCAAGGTGCCTAACTATACAGCTGATTTAAGTCTTGAGGCATGGATTGAGAGTTATGAGATGGCCATGGAATTGCTAGAAGCCAGCGAGGATGCATCTGCTAAATATTCCCCCCTGATGTTGGAGGGAACGGCCCGCACTTGGTTGAAGGGGCTCCCTGGCAATTCCATCGGGACATGGGCCGAGTTAAAGGCCCGATTCATCCAGAACTTCAAGGATACATGTAAGCAGCCCATGTCAATTGTGGATTTAACCTCCTGTGTCCAAGAAGAAGGTGAGTTGACGACCCATTGGGTCCGCCGGGTCTCAACAATCCTGCACTCGTCGGATCGCATCAATGCCGACTCAACGGTGTTGATGTTGGAGAACAATTGTCGTTTCATGCCCCTAAAGTAGAAATTAGGTCAGCTTAAACGCCACTGCAATGACATGGGACACTCATGGTGGCCCTGGTTAAGTATGCCGACTCTGATAGTACCAAGGACCCCGAGTCTGATGCATAACCCAAGGGAAAGGGAAAGAAGAGCAGCAACCCCAAGGGGCAGCAGCATAACCCAGCGAACCAGGGAGGCAACGGTAAGCGCAAAGCTGATAATAGTTTTGACTTTGTAGCTAACACCAATGCACAGAATAATGGTCAGCGTCGTAAGGGTAAACCGCCCCCACGGACCGGAGCATCCGGTGTCAATCTTGAACAGATGTAAAATCAGCCCTGCCCAAGACATGGTACGTGAGAAAGACCGTCCGGGCACCTCTGGAAGGATTGTTACATTATGAAGGAGTACAAGAATTGCAATCTTTTTCAAGACAATCATGGGCCAGGTGGCGGTTCAGGATCTGGCTCTCACGGACTGGGTAATGGCGGTGCCGGCTCTAACTCTGGATTCCAAGGAAATCAAGGTAATCATGGCAACCAGGGTGGTTACAATCAGCAGAGTAATCAGGGGAGTCAACAGCAGCAACAATATGGTTATCAGAGCAACCCGAAATGGTTGAATAGTGGACAATATCATGTCTTCACCACTAGCTTATGTAAGCGTGACCAGAAGCTTCATAAGAGGGAAGTCAATGCTATTGAGCCGGTAGTTCCCCATTACTTACGCTGGTCTGAGCACCCATTGTGTGGAGTCGGGAAGATCACCCGCCCCGGGTTGATAATCCAGGTCACTTGGCTTTGGTGGTCGCACCTCAGGTCGGAGGGTATAAGTTCACCAAGGTACTCATGGACGGAGGGAGCAGCATCAATATCCTTTATGATGAAACTTTCTTTCACTTGGGGTTGATTGATAAAAATCTTAAGCCATCAAAAATTGTTTTCCATGGCGTGCTACCTGGTAAGTCGGCCTACCCAGTTGGTAAGATAGCTTTGGAAGTTGTTTTTGGAGATAATCATGACTCTTGGTCGGAGACATTAACCTTTGAAGTAGTCAAGATCCACAGACCATATCACGCTCTATTTGGGCGACTGGCTTATGCCAAGTTCATGGCGCGGCCTTGTTATGTGTATCTGCAGCTGAAGATGCCGGGTTACAAGGGAACCATAACGGTGCATGGGAGCCGGAAGATAGCCTTGGAGTGTGAGGAAGGAGACCCTGCTTATGTTGAATCTGTTTGTGCAACTGAAGAGTTGAAATAGTATAAGGATAATGTTGACCCGACGGACATGACGTCTCTAAAGAAGCCAACTACAGAGTAGGACCCTTCACTAAAATTTATGTCGGCCGATGACACTAAGATGGTTGATTTCGTTCCTGGCGATTCGTTGAAGCAGTTCAGTATCAGTGCCAATCTGGATCCGAAATAGGAAAGCGCGCTCACCGAGTTCATCTGTGAGAACCGGGACATCTTTGCATGGAAGCCTTCAGACATGCCGAGTGTACCGAGAGAACTCGCTGAGCACACTCCTAATATTGATCCAAAATCTAAGCCGGTTAAGTAGTTTCTTCGTCGGTTTAACCAGGAGAGGCGGAAGGCCATTGCAGAGGAAGTGGCACGGCTCTTGGTAGCTGGGTTTATCATTGAAGTTTTTCATCCTGAGTGGTTGGCTAACCCGGTGCTGGTACTTAAAAAGAACGGCACTTGACGTATGTGCGTGGACTACACGGATTTAAACAAGGCTTGTCCGGATGATCCTTGTGCTCTTCCTCGTATTGATCAGATTATCGATGCTACGGCGGGTTGTGAGCGTTTGAGTTTTTGGATACTTATTACGGTTATCATCGGATCAAGATGGCCGTTAAGTACCAGGAGAAGACGGCTTTCATAACTCCCTTTGGAGCCTTCTGCTATGTGTCTATGCCCTTTGGGCTCAAGAGTGCCCAGGCGACTTAGTAGAGATGTGTGCAAAATTGCCTTCATGATCAAATTGGGCGCAATGTTCATGCTTATGTGGATGATATTGTGGTGAAATCCAGAGAGAAGGAGACATTGATAGATGATTTGAAGGAAACCTTTGATAATCTCTAGGTTTATAAAATGATGCTTAACCCAGCCAAGTGTGTTTTTGGTGTGCCAGCAGGCAAACTCTTGGGTTTTTTGGTGTCTAACATGGGCATCAAAGCTAATCCGGAGAAGATCAAAGCCATGACTTTTCTGGCTAAACCTGTAACATCCCAAAATTCTGAATTTTTGAATGTTATAATAAATACATAGTTTTGATTGCTCTGTGATTGATTGACTGAAAGTGAGTGAATTTGATACTTTTTGAAAGTTAAATGAGAGGGAATAAAAGGACTTTTCCAAACATTCATTCTGCATTTTGATCTCCATGAATTCAAATACTTTCCAAATACAAAATCCTGGAGTGAAGATAATACGACTTCTTCCATTTTAATTAAATGAAAAGGGGTTTTAAAAAGATTTGAATTTTATTTGGAAATATTTCAAATTCAGAAACTTTAAGAAACTCAATGATTTTCATGAGAGACGATAAAATGACTTCTCCAAAATATATGAAATACATGTTGGACGTTTAAAAGGATCAAATTTAAAGTCCGTTTGAAATTATTTTCAATTTGGAGTTATTTGGCTTTTATTCAAATTATTTTTCTCCAAAAATAAAATAAATAGAAAATAGGGTAAAATGATCCCCTACATCATAAAATTGGAGAGAAATAATTTTGAAATCATTTTGGTATTTCTAAAATGATTTTTATTGGGTTTTATTGTAGAAGTAGCATTGTTTGAATTATTTGAATTTTTGTATTTTATTTGGCACTAGAGAAATGTCCAAGTTGTAGAAAATCTTTTTCTGAAAACTTTGATATATAATATGCCTATATAAAATTTTATTTTATTTTCGTTATCTACTTTTCCTTTTTTCTATATAAAAAAAGAAAAAAAAACTACGCGTGCACCTGGAACTAACCGCCGCCCTCATGCTTAGAATAGCAGCAGGCCGGCCCGTTTTTCATTTGTTTTCTTTTGTCTTTTTTTAATTTTATTTTCGTTAATGTTTAGTTTTTTTTGAAACAAATTTTAGAAAAAAAATAGACTTCGGAAAAAAAATGCAGCCCGTGTACGCGGCGCGGCCGGCCGAGGCCTTTAGGCCCGTGAGAGGCGTTAGCCTTTTTCTTCTCTGTTTCGTATATTTTCGTCAACATTTAGTCCCACATTGCCTAGCCTTTGACCCTTAAACCTCTTTTCCACTTATAAATATAGAGCCTCCAAAAATCATCCGATTCGGGTTAAATCAATATTTTGGTTTGACTAGATTCATTTAAGAAAAATACTTTTCTCCTCTCCGACACGACTTCTGGAAATTGTCTTCTCTCTCCGAAGTTGTCTTTTCTCTGCCTTATAAAGTTATCTTTCTTTGTTTTTTTTATATTTCCAAAATTTATTATTTCTAGACTAATACGATAGAATAATTAGATTATCAATTAGTCTACGTATTTATACATTAGACCTTAGCTGTATCTATTTTTCTTCCGTAAAACAACTTGGCCCTGATTTTTCAAATAGCCATAACTTTTCACTCGTTTATTCAAATTAGATGAAACCAGCGCCTATAGCTTCGTCTTGTTTTCACCTATCTAGTAAACCTGTCACATCAGCTTTTTGAAATTTTCAAATTTCGAACTTTGTTCAGATTCATATTCAAACTTCTTTTGAACATACCTTGAGTTTCGTAACTCCGATTTAGTTGATTCTTTTTGCAAATCGAAGCTCTTGACCTAAACTTTCTGATAAGGCCAAATTCACATAATTTTGGTAATGTTAGAAATTGTTTTATGTTGCAAGAGTTATTTGCTTGGTTTTGATGTTTTCCGAACTGTCTTCTTCGTTCTTCCCGATCTTTTGAGTGATTAATTATGTGTGGTTACTATTGCTTGCTCACGATAGATTGAACGGTGTGTGACGAGTAGAACTATCAAGAGTTATGAGTGAGAATCATCTTCATCAACAGTACAAGGCAAGTTCACACTTTGATCATATCCCTTTCATACCCAGTTTTTATGCATTAGTTTCAACCCTCAAACATTGCATGTGTAGGATTGATAACATGTGGGTATTGGGAAGTAGTTGATGAGGTAGGAACCTATTGCCCTGAATTCAAACCTTGGGAGTTACTATTACGTTATGCTTATGTCGACATGCTATGCTCGTAGACATGGATTGGGTTTGAGTGTATCCATGACAGATGTGAGATTATAAATTAATGGTTCAACTTAAGGTGGCAACTTAAATACACATCTAGGTGGATTGAGGCACCTGGGGTATCCAGTGATTGCCTGTATTTTTGGAAATCCCGGGGTGCCGTGTGATTCTCCTATGGACTGCCACCTAGGCTCATAGGGATCATAAGATTATTCATGCTAGAAACTTCCGTGTACAGCCACAAGCTATTATGGGGTCTAGCATAGTTGATTAAGTCGTGTGAACTCTTATAGTGGTAGACTAGCATATGTACGGGACGTAGGTGGTACTGTCTACCCATTGTAAGGTGCTAACGCTTGTGAAAGACTATGTCTCGGTTATCCGTTTCTCAAACACCATGTAGTGCAAGAAATCCAACGGAGGAGATTCAGTCTTGTGGGGAAAAGTGCGCAAAACTCTGCAGAGTGTACAAACTAAGCATGATTAGCCATGTCCCCGGTTATGGACATCTTGAGTATCTGGTTCTTGGATTATCATGTTGATATCAACACTTTATGTAATTAATTTGATTGGGTTAATGATTATTATTTTGGGATTGAGTTTGAGGAACCTTCTCAATATTTTATCAGTCAACTTTGTAGTTAAAAAAATATATTCCTTTGAAGTAGGGAAAAATTGGCTTTTCGCAAAACATCATAACCATAGAGCTTTTCCACCAGCCAAATATGCATGTAGTAATAGCCTTTATTCTTCATTATCCTATGGTGTGAATTTGCCAGTACATTCAATGTACTGACCCTTTGTGGCTGCAACGTCTCATGTTGCAGGATTCTTACGACGAGTAAGTGATACGTAAGGGTTACGATTTCTACACTCAACTTTGCCGTTGGTGTTCATGGGAATCCACAACCTTGTTACTTCCGCTATTTGGATTGAGGTAATAGTATTTACGTTATTTTATACATGTGATTTACCTCTGTTATAAATCCTCGAGTACTGTGTGTGTCAGCATACCGATCCAGGGATGACACTTAAGCACAGAGACTTGACCGTCTGAGGTCGGGTCGCTACAAAACCAGTGTGTGCCAATGATGTGCAACGCCTGGCAGGTCGTATTGCGGCATTAAGCCGGTTCATAAGCCGATTGGGAGAGAAGGCCATCCCTCTGTATCAAATGATGAAAAAGACAGATTATTTCGTCTGGGGTGATGCCGCTAATGAAGCGTTTGAGGACTTGAAGAAGGAGCTGGCTGAGCCGCCAATTCTGGCTGCTCCTGTTGATAAAGAGCCATTATTATTGTACGTAGCAGCCAATGCTCGGGCTGTTAGCATAGCTATTGTGGTGCAACACAAGGAGGCAGGCAAGGAATATCCAGTTTACTACATCAGTGAGGTTTTTATTGAGTCCAAGCAGAGATATCCGCACTGGTAGAAGCTTGTATATGGGGTGTTCATGGCTAGCCGGAAGCTTAAGCAATATTTTCTGGGTCATCCCATCACTGTGGTTAGTTCTGCTCCTTTAGGGGACATTTTTCAGAACAGAGAAGCCACAGGTTAGGTAGCCAAGTGGGCTATTGAGCTTGGTCCTCATGGGTTGAAATATATGCCTCGCACGACCATCAAGTCTCAGGCATTGGTGGATTTCATCAATGACTGGACAAAGCTGCAGATGCCTGAGGAAAAGCCAGATAACACGTATTGGACTATTCACTTTGATGGGTCCAGGCAATTGGAGGGCTCGGGGCTGGAGTTGTGCTTGCTTCCCCTCGAGGTGATAAATTATGTCATGTTCTCCATTTGATGTTTCCTTGCACTAGCAATGGAGCTAAATATGGGGCCTTCATCCACGGTCTTCAGATGGCTAAGGAGATGAACTTAAGCCGGGTTAGGTGCTTTGGCAACTCAGATTTGGTGGCTCTGCAAGTCTCTGGTACTTGGGATTCCAAGGATCCACTCATGGCGGCTTATCGACGAGAGGTGGATGTTACTGCTGGTCACTTCAAGGGTTACCAAGTTGAGCATGTTGATCGGAGGAAAAATGAAGCGGCGGATGCTTTAAGCCGGTTGGGTTCTCAACGTAAACCGATGCCGCCTAATGTTTTTCTTGACGTTTTGCATAACCCGTCCGTCAAGTTACCTACAGAGGAGGATTTGGCTATTCCTGACCCGGAAGCTCAGTTGGTGGCAGCTCTTCATGTAATTCCGGATTGGACAGTCCTTTATTTGGCTTATATGACCCGGGGCGAGTTACCTGAGGATGAAACCTTAGCCAGGCAGATAACCCGGCGGTCTAAGTCAATGACAATTGTTAATGGAGAGCTACATCATCGCAGTGTCACAGGGGTGTTTCAACATTGTGTTTCTCCAGAAGAGGGCTGTGAGATCCTGCATAAGATTCATCAAGGAGACTGTGGTCATCATGTCGGTTAAAAATCTCTCGTAGGCAAAGCTTTTCATCATAGGTTTTATTGTCTAACAGCTCATACTGATGCGGAGGGCCTGGTCAGCAGGTGTGATGGATGTCAGAAATTTTCACGACGAGCTCATGTTCCGACTCAAGAATTGAGGATGATTCCAATTACTTGGCCGCTTGTAGTTTGGGGGCTTGATATGGTTGGACCTTTCAAAAGATCCAAGGATAAGAATACCCACCTTCTGGTGGCGGTTGATAAGTTCACTAAGTGGGTAGAGGCAGAGCCAGTCGGTAGGTGTGATGTAGCAACGGCGGTTCAATTCATGAAGGTGATCTTCCGTTTTGGCTTTCCACACAGCATCATAAGAGATAATGGCACTAATCTTTCTAAAGGTGCCATGGAAGAATTTTGTCAACGTGAGCATATCCGGCTTGATGTGTCGTCAGTGGCTCACCCCCAATCTAATGGTCAAGCTGAGAGAGCCAATCAAGAGATCTTGAAAGGCATCAAGCCCCGGCTTATGGTTCCCTCGCAGAGGATGCCAGGTTGTTGGGTGGAGGAGTTACCTTCCGTGTTATGGAGCATTAATACCACCCCTAACAGATCTACGAGATACACACCTTTCTTCATGGTTTACGGAGCGGAGGCGATTCTCCCTAGTGACATCTGTCATGACTCACCTCATGTGGCGTCTTATGTTGAAGCTAACAATGAAAAAGCACATCAGGAAGCACTTGACCTGTTGGATGAGGAGCGTGACATCGCAGCGGCTCATTCAGTGATTTACCAGCAAGATTTGCACCATTATCAAAGACGCCGCGTTAAAACCAGAACTTTTCAAGAAGGCGATCTGGTGCTCCGGCTTATGCAGGATCAGACTGATATGCAGAAGTTATCCCCACCTTGGGAAGGACCCTTTGTGGTCAGCAAGAATCTGAACAACGGGTCATATTACCTTATCGATGTTCGAGACCACAAGGACTCACGCACGTCGGAGGAAGAGAACCGCCGGCCGTGGAATATTGCTCATCTCCGGCCTTACTACACTTGAGCCACTTGCTCTTATAATGTACATATTTTGACAATGCATATATTATGATCAATATAATAAAGCCGACATCCCTGTTAAAGCAGGGCCTCTATCATTTTTTCTCTTTAAGCAACGAGTTTTTGGTCACTTGGGGGCTTCTGCTTTATATAGCAAAGTTATGATTACCCTTTGATCCGGCTTATAGGCCACACATAAAAAAGACTTGGGGGCTTGCTACCCAGGTTAAAGGGACCAAAGAGAGTCTGTTGCAATAGCACAACTCAAACATAGGTGCCCCTTGAGCACGGCTCAAAATATTGCTTGCGGGCTCTTTTGTTCTAAAGAACAAAGAGTTTTTATAACCCTTGTAATAGGCTTAAAAGCCAGGCTTGAAAGCCAGGTGTATTCACCTAAAACCCCGCGTTATCCTGCCTTTTAAGTAAGCCACTCCGCCCAGGTAATCCTGGAATGACCCGCCGAACATTTGACAAGTCAATCTTATGCAGACACTGAACTTGTCAGAGTTAAAACGACGATTGGTTATGTGAGGTCCATCTTAGAAGGTTTGTATATAGGTTTAACTCAGTGGCCTGACAGCCCATGAAAAGCCTCGTTTTTCGGCCTGGCAGCCCATGAAAAGCCTCATTTTTCATTGGTTTTTTACTCGACAGATTCTTTCTTTTTAAGGTTTATTTGATAAGGCTTATAAAGTTTTATGATTATAATTCACCGGTGTTTATTAACCTGGCCTGGCTTTTGACTATATGTCGCCAGTATGAGATAATATCCGGTGTTTATTAACCCGGCCTGGCTTTTGACTATAAGTCGCCAGTATGAGATAATATCCAGTGTTTATTAACCCGGCCTGGCTTTTAACTATAAGTCGCCAGTATGAGATAATATTCGGTGTTTATTAACCCGGCCTGGCTTTTGTCTATAAGTCGCTAGTATGAGATAATATCTGGTGTTTATTAACCCGGCCTGGATTTTGACTATAAGTCGCTAGTATGAGATGAGATAATATCCGGTGTTTATTAACCTGGCAAGGCTTTCTTTATAAATCGGCAATCTCTGATAATTACCAGTGCTCAAAAATTTGGGTTATCACCCTTACCGCACTGGCTTGGTAAACCAACAGTGTGATCAAATATCACAGGTATGACATATTTTCAATCATATATGGTTATTATTCAGTTCAGCCTTGGTTATAAACTGTGATAGTTTCCTATGGTTTATATCGGGCATTATAACTCGTCCAATGGTAAACCGCCAGGACACTTTTCACCTGTTGTATGCAGGAACAGATTCAAAATATCTAATATCATAAAGCATACATGGCATATCTTAACATGGCGGATGAGCAGTGTCATGCACACAGAAATATGCACGATGGCATAGCAGAATAAGAGTTTAAAGCTAGCCTATTACAAGGTGCTTGGTGCCCAAAAGGATAATCATTTTTAAGTCTTGCAGAAAGCAGATGATAAACCGGCCTAGGTTCTTGAATCTTGGACTAGCTGACTTGAAGGTTGTGATTCATCCCTTGTCGGTTCGTCTTCCTCCTCCACCGTCTGGAAGTTGGGTTTGGACCAGTCAAAGACACGCAAGGCGATGAATTCAGCTTCATCATCAATTAGATCAGACGGGTCAATATCAGGGGCAAAAGTGTGCTGACGACCCGGTGGAATTAAATCCATCCTTTATACGAGGGAGTCTGCATTTTCTAATTATCTGCATCATAAGCCGACTGGTACTTGGTGAGATTGGTCTCTTCAGCGATGATTGTTGCATGTGGACGAATCTCTTTGACGCAGGCGGCAAAGTCTTGTTGGTCAAAAGAGGTTCCATCTTCCTTCAGACTAGGATACCCACTCGCTACATCTGCTGGGTCTAGTTCCGGTACCCATGCTTTGGCACAGCTCAAGGCTGTTACAGCTCTGGCTCTAGCACAAGACCGTTTGATATCATGGAACCTGGTGGGCAAGTGTAACATCCTAATTTTTTCGAGAGTTCAATTTTTTTATTTCTAATCCAAGGGATGTTGCAACATAATCTTTAATTATATATTTTGGAGATTGCTCAAATTAATACCAAGTTGTTTGGAAATAATTTAGCACATGTCAGGTGGAAAATATTTTCCGTAATATCCTGAGTCGATTTATTTGTTCGTAATGTTTCATTTAAGTTCTTCTTGCCTATTTTGTTACTTGGATTCCTTGGATTTTTGAAGACTTTTAAGTTGTCATTGTTTCTGTTCCTCATGTAGCAATCCTAGTAAAAGAAATCAATATTATATTATATTGATTTTCTTTTCTTCTCTCTCCTTTCATTTCTCTTTCTTTATTGGTCCTTGAACCAATATGTTCATCCTAGCCTAGCCATTGTTGGCATATTGCACGTATGCACCAAAATTGGTCACACACATCCACGTATGCACTGGGCCATCTCTTCTCTATATTTTTTAAGTGTCCAGCCAACAAAGAAACTTGGTCCAAGGCCCAACCAGCAGGTCAGCGGCCCAGCCGGGAGAGCGAGCGAACGGCTCGTCTCTCCTCCTTCCTCCCGCATGCACGTGCACGTACATGTACACTTAAACAGAGAAGAAATGCCATGGCAGCTGCCTCTTCTTTTTCCTTCAAATCCCATTAATCCCTTCACCATTTCCATTCATCATCAACACAATAAATACTCCCCACTCAACGACGAGTCTGTTCAGTCTAATGGCTCCACTCATGATGCGCTTAATCTCATGCAAGTAACTGAAGAAGTTATTGGCCCAACAATGCCATTCACCAACAGTACAACCACATGCTATATGGGCACTAGCTTGGTTAATTAGTTAGTTCACTCTTATTGTCGTTAGCGTTGTACCGCAGATGGGATAGCTGCCTTTCGAGGAGTATCCTCGGCACAAAAGGGGGGCCCGGACTGTGAACTGCGGTTACTTTCGTGTTGAAACCTAGTGGGCTTGGCACAGTAAGTGTGGTCTAATGAAAGACCTCGTCACAATCTCCCTGCCGGTATACCAAATGGTGTACTACGCCAGCGGCCACTGGTGGCAACAAGTCGGGATTGTGTCGTGTGGGTAAAGTGTACAACCCGTGCATAGTGTAAAACTATTCAAATAGCCATGTCCACGGTCAAGGATAGCACATGAATCTTTCTTCACGTACAGGACCTGTCTTGCGTATTCCCTCTTTGCCCCTAACCTTGAAACCTACGAAGGACGTGAGTTGATCGAGGATCCTCACTTGATGAAAGTTATTCTGGAGATAAAACATGTTTTCATCTAAAACTGCTTTTATCCAACTACTTTATTTGTTAAATAAAATTAGCTTTACGTAAATGAGCCTTACAGCCTTCATTTGAAGCCACATGTAGCTATTAGGTCCTTCCCCGCGGGAGGCATGTTGAGTACATAATGTACTCATGGCAATACTTTTGTTGAACAATAGGGATCTATGAAGACGAGGGCGTCGACTACGACTATTATGATGATCCTGAGGAATGAGGACACGTTGACTACATCGACTGCCTGTGGCTGAGATGGAGTCGCTACGTATTTATATATTCTGCTGTGTTTCTGGATGTAATAAATGTCATGAGACATTTCACTATGTATGCCTTGTGGTAAGAGTTATTAAACTTATACTTATTTTAATGTTCTGCAATCATACCATTTCACTGTGTTGTCAAGTTGATCTTGGATTGACAAATATACACAGGAGGGTCTGGAAATAATTTTCAGGTCCTTACAGAAGTGGTATCAGAGCCGATGTCGAACTAGTAATGTGGCCTTAGTTAGAAATGGAAAGCCTTTGGAATTATTTTTGCAAAAAAAAATTTAAAAAAATTCTAGTATTTCGCTTCTACTTTCTCTTATTAAATTGTGTACTGATTCTCTTCTTATTCAAATATGTAGATGGTGATATCATCCTCACGCCGGATTGAGAAGTTTGGCAAACTCGGTCTTCAGTTTCGGGACATGCTCACATGCTTAGGCTTCAACAAGGATCCAGAGGTTTCCGGACACTCCTACCGCATGCTCGGGGGCGAGGAACGTTTCAAGGTCAACTTGGTGGTGTATCCGAGGATGGAGGAACAGACCAGCAGTTACCGATACACATATGATGGAGAAGACTTCTTTGATGCTGTCATTGGAGTGGTTCATCAGGCGATGCATCGGATAGCCGGACTTCATCAGGACGAGCTGAGGCACACCCTGTTCCGGTACTTCACTTTCTACATTGGGGACGGAGCAATTCAGCAGAACTTGGGGTACATGGAGGAGGATGATCCCATGATCATTCGTATGGCTTTACTTACCCTTGGACTTGAGCAAAACCTTGCTATGACTACGACTATGCTAGAGGAGAACCGTCAGCGCTTAGAGTTTTACCTGGAGCGTGTGGAGATACTTGAGGAGAGATTGGTGGAGGCGAACACTTCCTTAGCCACTACCCATGAAGCACGGGAGGCCGCTGAGGCAGTTGCAGAGCAGGGTATCATCGTGACGAACGCTATGCTTGCCATTCAGAATGGTGACCAACAGGAAATGCCACCAGAGGACCCTACACCTCCTCCACGGCAGAGGCTTCATCCACGCATCAAGATAACGCGGACGAAGAAGAGCGCTCTAGCAAATAAGCGTCACCTGACACATCACGCCATTGCACCTTCAGCACCGCCTGCACCTCCAGCACCACTGACTCGCGAGCAGCAGCTCGACGACACTGAGGAGGAGACTGAGCCTGAGGAGAGAGTTCCTGCTACGCCAGAGGGGACCGCATCACCACCATCCAGGCTTCGCTTTGCATCAGCACCTACCCACCAGTACGATGGAGATCTCAGCGAGTAGATGGACTATAGGAACCATGAGCAAAATCTTTGATGATGCGAGTGAACGTTAGTTATTTTCATGTTTGTTATGTCCATGGTAGACTATACCGATATATGTGGTATAACTACTATGTTATCCAGTACTTTCATGCTTGCGTGTTTTAATTGGAGTTTTATCTGGAGTTCAGTTGCTGGTTTCATTTGTTCATTTGTTATCATATTGGGTTTATGGGTTAGATATTTCCCTCTCTTCTATTTTAACACTGGGAGGCCAACAGGATGGATGCTAATCGCGGAGGTCGTGGCCATGGAGCACGCGGATGTGGTCGCTGTCGGCATTCTGGGAACGGGGGTCCCCAGACTTGCCTGCATGCGGCCTGCGGCATGGCTCAAAAGGGGGGCCCAGCGCGGCCCGTCTTCACCAACACAAACCCAAGACCCTCGCGGGGCGGACGACGCGGAGCTTCCTCAGGCATGGCCTAATCAGGCTGGCTCACGAGGAGGCGGAGAGATCAAGGCGGGCTACCTCACGAGGTGCCTATGACGCAAGCCATGACGACCGAGGGCGCCAGGCGGGTGCCAGCCCGCGCAGTGTCCTCCTTTCCTCTTTGGTGCAAAGGGGGCAAGCGCAGCCGCGGAGTACCGGGGCATCAGGCAAAGGTTGCCATTTCGGTGCAACGAGACTAAGACCAGGAGGACTACGAGACGGAGGTCACCGTGGAGCCCAAGACAGCGTCATCACCAGAGCTTTGCGCAGGTGAAGACTAATTTTGTCAAGGCAGCTAGTACTAGCTGTCCCCCTTCAATTTAGCCCGCCATTGTTGGCTCCCTTCCCGCTCGATATTTGGGAAGAGGACCAGGGCCTCTATAAATAGGATCAGCCACCCGCTAGAGGGGAAGAAGAAAAGAGAAGAGACAAGGAGAGAGAGAGACAGACAGAGAGGACCGAGGAGTTTGGAGAAGGAGGCTCTTGAGAGAGGGGTTTCGATCAGAAAGAGAGAGAGAGAGAAAGGTGACTGAGCTCCTCCCAGCAGTTCATCACCCCAACCAAGAACAGACCCTCGCGAGGCTGTTCTTCCTTGTATTGTTCATCATCATCAGCCCAAGAGGCAATCTACCACACCACACACTTGAGTAGGGTATTACACCACAATGGTGGCCCGAACCAGTATAAACCCTGTGTCTGTTGTGTTGTTCTTGTCATAGATTAGATCCTAGCAAGGCGGAGGGGTGCAGGTAGGTAGGAGGCGAAATCTCCGCACGCACCCCAGTGTTCGAACCTCAAGGGTCTGCCGGAACCCGAAATCCGATAGTCGTGGTCGTGGACGTGGACGTGGTCGTGGACCAGGTTTTGAGGAACATGTCTTTGAAGAAAACTTTGAGGAGCGACATGTCCATGATACCGACTCTGACTCTAGAGGAGATGATGTGCCACCACCGCCACCGCCACCCAATATGGCAAAGATGATGTTGATGCAAACACAGATACTTCAGCAGCTTCCATCCAATGTTGCGAACCAGAATCAGGGTCAACCACCACAGTCAGGATTTTTTGAGTTCATGAGGGAAAAACCGCCATCTTTTGAGGGATCAGCAGACCCACTTGATGCTGATGATTGGTTGAAGGACATCAAGAAGACACTCAACTTGGCCAATTGCACCGTGGCTAATCGTGTCAAGTTTGCAGCACACCAGCTCAAGGGTGTGGCTGCAGATTTGTAAGGACCTAGAAATTATTTCCAGACCCTCCTATGTATATTTGTCAATCCAGGATCAACTTGACAACACAGCAAAATGGTATCATTACAGAACATTAAAATAAGTATAAGTTTAATAACTCTTGCCACAAGGCATACATAGTGAAATGTCTCATGACATTTATTACATACAGAAACACAGCGGAATATATAAATACGTAGCGACTCCATCTCAGCCACAGGCAGTCGATGTAGTCAACGTGTCCTCATTCCTCAGGATCATCATAATAGTCGTAGTCGACGCCCTCGTCTTCATAGATCTCTATTGTTCAACAAAAGTATTGCCATGAGTACATTACGTACTCAACATGCCTCCCACGGGGAAGGACCTAATAGCTACATGTGGATTCAAAGGAAGGTTGTAAGGCTCATTTGCGTAAAGCTAATTTTGTTTAACAAATAAAGTAGTTGGATAAAAGCAGTTTTAGATGAAAACATGATTTATCTCCAGAATAACTTTCATCAAGTGAGGATCCTCGATCAACTCACGTCCTTCATAGGTTTCAAGATTAGGGGCAAAGAGGGAATAAGCAAGACAGGTCATGTACGTGAAGAAAGATTCATGTGCTGTCCTTGACCATGGACACGGCTATTTGAATAGTTTTACACTATGCAGAGGTTGCACACTTTACCCACACGACACAATCCCGACTTATTGCCACCAGTGGCCGCTAGCGTAGTACACCATTTGGTATACTGGCAGGGAGATTGTGACGAGGTCTTTCATTAGACCACACTTACTGTGCCAAGCCCACTAGGTTTCAACACGGAAGTAACGCAGTTTATAGTCCAGGCCCCCACTTTTGTGCCGAGGATACTCCTCGCAAGGCAGCTATCCCATCTGCGGTATAACGATGACGACAATAAGAGTGAACTAACTAATTAACCAAGCCAGTGCCCATATAGCATGTGAATGTACTGTTATCACAATCTTCAAATCCAAGACTTATTAGGCCTCATACGGCACGGACGACTGATTGCCCCCTTCAACTCATGAAGGGCGGCCAATCTCTCCTTCAATCCTTGATTCAGCTGTCGCCCGCGCCAGTATTCAGATGGTAAGTTTCACCCAGAGTAGAAGAGTATAGAGAAGGTCAACAAGGGCCAACAGGCCTAGCTAAGCGTTAAGTTTCAACTGTCAATCACTTAGAGGTCATTCAACAAGGCACCTATAGGGTGATAAGCATGGCTAAGCATTTCTACTCTACGGGAACCTTATACTTCTACTCAGGTGTCAAGTAAATAGGCAACAAGAATATCAAGGTAATGTGTCAATTGACACGCTAGCTACGAGAATTAAAATAGCATGCACATAGTAACAATAAAACTCAATGCAATTTTGCAAACCATAGGATAAGTATGATCAAAGAAGGAGGCATGCCTTCGTTGTCGAGTCCCCCGTTTCCTTCTTCCTCGTAGTGCTCCTCTCCCGTACCGTCGCCTCCTACTCGTAGTAACGGTGAAGCACAATAAATAACAAGCAATAACATCCAAATAACATCCAAATGAAATAACAATATAGGAAGGATTAGTAGAAAGATGTGGATGGATATGGAGATTTCGAAGGAGGTAGATCGATTGATGATGAGTAGAGGGATTGAATGGATTGGTTGGGTATAGGTTTATCCGGACTAAGTAAAACTCGGCCATCATGTCTATCATTCTAAATAGCATTATGCTAACTGAACGTTAATAGTTCCCAATACAAATACTTGGGCTAACTATAAAGAAAAGATGAAATAATAACTGACATGACATAAACACAAAACAATAACTATCCTATGCATTTGAATGACACGACTCAACATAGCATGGCAATACAAATTTACCCACAAATTAATATTTAGATAAAATCTACTATTTATAATGGTTAAAACATCAACTATTGAATTTAACAACAAGCATCTTAAAAGTCAACCAAGCTACTTCCTAAACAAACTAGTTAAGTTACAAAACATCAAAAAATAGCACGACCAAAAGAAATGCTAGAACATAATAGACACAAATCATGTAGCACTAATTAAAATAATCTAGATATATATGAAGTAAATTGGATCAACAATAATCTAGCCATAGCATGATCAACTCTTGTAACAAAAATCATGCACATGATATGACTCACAACACCACCTAGACTCAATCAAAATAATTTAAACAATAATTCTACAATCATTTCGAAACTAAACTAGAACATAAATATTGCTACGCATGACAATATTATCTAGAAAGTACGCATGCATATACTATGTCTATGAACAAATAAAAATTATTGCACTTCACTAACATGCATAAAAAATAATAATTGTAAAACTAGTTCTAGAAATTCTATGACCAATTCTAATATATCCTAGAATCACTCCACAATAATTAGGACAAACCCTAGCCATGCTACGGACATGGCAATAAGACACAAACAATTTTGCATGATTACTTACATAAAACATCATACACACTTGATAAAAAATAACACAATTAAACATATACTCAAACAAAACAATTAACTCGCACCTAGCATCATCGAAATGGCCTATGGGTTTAGCATTGCTTTTGGGTCACCGAGTAGTCGTTGGAGATGGAACCGGTGGTGTTGAGCGAGTGAGCGCCGGTGCGCGTCGTCGCCGTCGTCCGAACTCCAGTGATGAAAAGACGATGGTTGGCGACACTCTTGGTGATGGTGGAACACCGGGACGCGGACAGACACGACAAACGGTCATCCGTTGACAACAATGTCGGCCCAAAAACGTAGCAGCGGCACAGCGTCATTGTGCGCGCGGCCAACAACAACAAACAGACGAGAAGAGATGTCTAGGAGGTAGGCTTGGCTCAAGGGATTCTGTTGGTGGGAGGAATTGGACTAGGATGCTCACCTTAGGCGACGGTAGTCTAAGAATAGTAGAGATGGGGCTGTATTGTGGGGTGGATTATGAGTGATTGGAAAGGAATTGGAGGATAGGATGATGGGGCTTTTATAGAGGTGCTCCTGGCGCACGTCGTGACGCGAAGGGTCTGCCGAATGGTAGCCGGAGGAGGAAGATCAGGAGTTGAATGACATTGTTGGGCCAATAACTTCGTCAGTTACTTGCATGAGATTAAGCGCATCATGAGTGGAGCCATTAGACTGAACAGACTCGTCGTTGAGTGGGGAGTAATTCTTGTGTTGATGACGAATGGAAACGGTGAAGGGATTAATGGGATTTGAAGGAAAAAGAAAAGGCGGCAACCATGGCGTTTCTTCTCTGTTTAAGTGTACAGGTACCTGCACTTGCGTGCGGGAGGAAGGAGGAGAGCCGAGCCGTCCGCTCGCTCACTCGGCTGGGCCGCTGACCTGCTGGTTGGGCCTTGGGCCAAGTTTCTTTGGTGGTTGTACACTTAAAAAATATAGAGAAGAGATGGCCCAGTGCATACGTGGATGTGTGTGACCAATTTTGGTGCATACGTGCAATATGCCAACAATGGCTAGGCTAGGATGCACGTATTGGTTCAAGGACCAATAAAGAAAGAGAAATGAAAGGAGAGAGAAGAAAAGAAAATCAATATAATATAATATTGATTTCTTTTACTAGGATTGCTACAAGAGGAACAGAAACAATGACAACTTAAAAGTCTTCAAAATTCCAAGGAATCCAAGTAACAAAATAGGCAAGAAGAACTTAAATGAAATATTACGAACAAATAAATCGACTCAGGATATTACGGAAAATATTTTCCACCTGGCAGGTGCTAAATTAATTCCAAACAACTTGGTATTAATTTGAGCAATCTCCAAAATATATACTTAAAGATTATGTTGCAACATCCCTTGGCTTAGAATTAAAAAAAATTGAACTCTCGAAAAAATCAGGACGTTACAACTCTACCCCCCTTACAAGGAATCTCGACCTCGAGATTCTGAGCTAAGAGAAAAGATTTGGGAACTCCTCCCTGAGGTCGTCTTCCCGCTCCCAAGTTGCTTCCTTCTCAGTGTGATTGCTCCACTGCACCTTGCAAAGTTTGGTCACCTTTCTCCTAGTTGTACGCAACTGCTCATCAAGAATCTTGATAGGATACTCTTCATACGTCAGGTCATCCTTGACTTCTATGTTGTCAAGTGAAGTCTTCTGCACCTCTTCCTCGGGTTTCTTAAAACACTTCTTCAACTGTGACACATGGAAAACATTGTGCACATTTGACAACTTCTCTGGGAGTGCCAACTGATAGGCAACCTCTCCACGTTGAGCTGTAATCCCAAACGGACCAATCTAGTGGGGCACTAGCTTACCCTTGATTCCAAATCGACGCATTCCACGTAGTGGAGATTGTTGGGGAACGTAGCAGAATTTTAAAATTTTCTATGCATCACCAAGATCAATCTATGGAGTCATCTAGCAACGAGGGAGAGAGGAGTGCATCTACATACCCTTGTAGATCGCGCGCGGAAGCGTTCAGGAGAACGGGGTTGATGGAGTCGTACTCGTCGTGATCCAAATCACCGATGACCTAGCACCGAACGGATGGCACCTTCGCGTTCAACACACGTACGGTTGGGAAGAAGTCTCCTCCAACTTGATCCAGCAAGGGGAAAGGAGAGGTTGATGAAGACCCAGCAGCACGACGGCATGGTGGTGGAAGCAACGGTGATCTCGGCAGGGCTTCGCCAAGCTCAGGGAGAGGGAGGAGTGTCACGGGAGGGAGAGGGAGAGGCCAGGGGCTAGGGTGCAGCTTCCCTCCCTCCCCCCCCCCACTATATATAGGACCCCTAGGGGGGCGCCGGCCCTAGGAGATTGAATCTCCAAGGGGGGGCGGCGGCCAAGGGGGGTGGAGTGCCCCCCAAGCCAAGTGGGGCGCCCCCACCCCTAGGGATTCCAACCCTAGGCGCAGGGGAGGCCCATGGGGGGCGCACCAGCCCACTAGGGGCTGGTTCCCCTCCCACTTCAGCCCATGGGGCCCTCCGAGATAGGTGGCCCCACCTGGTGGACCCCCGGGACCCTTCTGGTGGTCCCGGTACAATACCTATTACCCCCGAAACCTTCCCGATGGCCGAAACTTGACTTCCTATATATAAATCTTCACCTCCAGACCATTCTGAAACACCTCGTGACGTCCGGGATCTTATCCGGGACTCCGAACAACTTTCGGGTTACCGTATGCTAATATCTCAACAACCCTAGCGTCACCGAACCTTAAGTGTGTAGACCCTACGGGTTCGGGAGACACGCAGACATGACCGAGACGACTCTCTGGTCAATAACCAACAGCGGGATCTAGATACCCATGTTGGCTCCCACATGCTCCTCGATGATCTCATCAGATGAACCACGATGTCGAGGATTCAATCAATCCTGTATACAATTCCCTTTGTCAATCGGTACGTTACTTGCCCGAGACTCGATCATCGGTATCCCAATACCTCGTTCAATCTCGTTAACGGCAAGTCACTTTACTCGTACCATAATGCATGATCCCGTGATCAACCACTTGGTCACATTGAGCTCATTATGATGATGCATTACCGAGTGGGCCCAGAGATACCTCTCCGTCATAGGGAGTGACAAATCCCAGTCTCGATTCGTGCCAACCCAACAGACCCTTTCGGAGATACCTGTAGTGTACCTTTATAGTCACCCAGTTACATTGTGACGTTTGGCACACCCAAAGCACTCCTACGGTATCCGGGAGTTGCACAATCTCATGGTCTAAGGAAATGATACTTGACATTCAGAAAAGCTATAGCAAACAAACTACACGATCTTAGAGCTATGCTTAGGATTGGGTATTGTCCATCACATCATTCTCCTAATGATGTGATCCCGTTATCAATGACATCCAATGTCCATAGTCAGGAAACCATGACTATCTTTTGATCAACGAGCTAGTCAACTAGAGGCTCACTAGGGACGTGCCGTGGTCTATGTATTCACACATGTATTACGATTTCCAAATAACACAATTATAGCATGAACAATAGACAATTATCATGAACAAAGAAATATAATAATAACCATTTTATTATTGCCTCTAGGGCATATTTCCAATAGTCTCCCACTTGCACGAGAGTCAATAGTCTAGTTACATTGTGATGAATCGAACACCCATGCAGTTCTGGTGTTGATCATGTTTTGCTCTAGGGAGAGGTTTAGTCAACGAATCTGCCACATTCAGGTCCGTATGTACTTTACAAATATCTATGTCTCCATTTTGAACACTTTCACGAATGGAGTTGAAGCGACGCTTGATATGCCTGGTCTTCCTGTGAAACCTGGGCTCCTTGGCAAGGGCAATAGCTCCAGTGTTGTCACAGAAGAGAGTCATCGGGCCCGACGCATTGGGCATGACTCCTAGGTCGGTAATGAACTCCTTCACCCAGATTGCCTCTTGTGCTGCCTCCGAGGCTGCCATGTACTCCGCTTCACATGTAGATCCCGCCACAATGCTTTGCTTGCAACTGCACCAGCTTACTGCCCCACCATTCAAAATATACATCTATCCGGTTTGTGACTTAGAGTAATCCAGATCTGTGTCGAAGCTAGCATCGACGTAACCCTTTACGACGAGCTCTTCGTCACCTCCATAAACGAGAAACATATCCTTAGTCCTCTTCATGTACTTCAGGATATTCTTGACCGTTGTCCAATGTTCCATGCCGGGATTACTTTGGTACCTTCCTACCAAACTTACGGCAAGGTTTACATTAGGTCTGGTACACAGCATAGCATACATGATAGACCCTATGGCCGAGGCATAGGGGACGACACTCATCTTTTCTCTATCTTCTGCCATGGTCGGGCATTGAGCCGTGGTCAATCTCGTACCTTGCAATACAGGAAAGAACCCCTTCTTTGACTGATCCATTTTGAACTTCTTCAATATCTTGTCAAGTACGTACTCTGTGAAAGACCAATGAGGTGTCTCGATCTATCTCTATAGATATTGATGCCTAATATATAAGCAGCTTCTCCAAGATCCTTCATTGAAAAACACTTGTTCAAGTAGGCCTTTATGCTTTCCAAGAATTCTATATCATTTCCCATCAATAGTATGCCATCCACATACAATATGAGAAATGCTACAGAGCTCCCACTCACTTTCTTGTAAATGCAGGCTTCTCCATAAGTCTGCGTAAACCCAAACGCTTTGATCATCTCATCAAAACAAATGTTCCAACTCTGAGATGCTTGCACCATCCCATAAATCGAGCGTTGGAGCTTGCACACCTTGTCAGCATTCTTAGGATCGACAAAACCTTCCGGCTGCGTCATATACAATTCTTCCTTAAGGAAACCATTAAGGAATGCCATTTTGACGTCCATTTGCCATATCTCATAATCATAGAATGCGGCAATTGCTAACATGATTCGGACGGACTTCAGCTTCGCTACGGTGAGAAAGTCTCATCGTAGTCAACCCCTTGAACTTGTCGATAACCCTTAGTGACAAGCCGAGCTTTATAGATGGTTACATTACCATCCGTGTCTGTCTTCTTCTTAAAGATCCATTTATTTTCTATGGCTCGCCGATCATCGGGCAAGTCAGTCAAAGTCCATACTTCGTTTTCATACATGGATCCTATCTCGGATTTCATGGATTCCAGCCATTTGTCGGGATCTGGGCCCGCCATCGCTTCTTCATAGTTCGAAGGTTCACCGTTGTCTAACAACATGACTTCCAAGACAGGGTTTTCGTACCACTCTGGTGTGGAACGTGTCCTTGTGGACCTACGAAGTTCAGTAGCAACTTGATCTGAAGTTTCATGATCATCATCATTAACTTCCTCTCTAGTCGGTGCAGGCACCTCAGGAACATTTTCTTGAGCTGTGCCACTTACCGGTTCAAGAGGTAATACTTCATCGAGTTCTACTTTCCTCCCACTTATTTCTTTCGAGAGAAACTCTTTCTCTGGAAAGGATCCATTCTTGGCAACAAAGATCTTGCCTTTGGATCTGAGGTAGAAGGTATACCCAATAATTTCTTTAGGGTATCCTATGAAGACGCATTTTTCCGACTTGGGTTCGAGCTTTTCAGGTTGAAGTTTCTTGACATAAGCATCGCATCCCCAAACTTTTAGAAACGACAGCTTAGGTTTCTTCCCAAACCATAATTCATACGGTGTCGTCTCAACGGATTTTGACGGAGCCCTATTTAAAGTGAATGCGGCAGTCTCTAAAGCATAGCCCCAAAATGACAGTGGTAAATTGGTAAGAGACATCATAGATCGCACCATATCCAATAGAGTGCGATTACGACGTTCGGACACACCATTACGCTGAGGTGTTCCAGGCGGCGAGAGTTGTGAAACTATTCCACATTTCCTTAAGTGTGTGCCAAATTCGTGACTCAAGTATTCTCCCCCACGATCTGATCGCAAGAACTTGATTTTCTTGTCATGTTGATTCTCAACCTCACTCTGAAATTCCTTGAACTTTTCAAAGGTCTCAGACTTGTGTTTCATTAAGTAGACATACCCATATCTACTCAAGTCATCAGTGAGGGTGACAACGTAACGATAGCCACCGCGAGCCTCAACACTCATTGGACCGCACACATCAGTATGTATGATTTCCAATAAGTTGGTTGCTCGCTCCATTGTTCCTGAGAATGGAGTCTTGGTCATTTTACCCATGAGGCATGGTTCGCACATGTCAAATGATTCGTAATCAAGAGACTCCAAAAGTCCATCTGCATGGAGCTTCCTCATGCGTTTGACACCTATGTGACCAGGGCGGCAGTGCCACAAGTATGTGGGACTATCATTATCAACCTTACATCTTTTGGTATTCACACTATGAATATGTGTAACATTACGCTCGAGATTCATTAAGAATAAACCATTCACCAGTGGAGCATGACCATAAAACATATCTCTCATATAAATAGAACAACATTATTCTCGGATTTAAATGAGTAGCCATCTCGAATTAAACGAGATCCTGATACAATGTTCATGCTCAAAGCTGGCACTAAATAACAATTATTGAGGTTTAAAACTAATCCTGTAGGTAAATGTAGAGGCAGCATGCCGACGGCGATCACATCGACCTTGGAACCATTCCCGACGCGCATTGTCACCTCGTCCTTCGCCAGTCTTTGCTTATTCCGCAGCTCCTGCTTTGAGTTACAAATGTGAGCAACCGCACCGGTATCAAATACCCAGGAGCTACTGCGAGTACTGGTAAGGTACACATCAATTACATGTATATCACATATACCTTTAGTGTTGCCGGCCTTCTTGTCCGCTAAGTATTTGGGGCAGTTCCGCTTCCAGTGACCACTTCCCTTGCAATAAAAAACACTCAGTCTCAGGCTTGGGTCCATTCTTTGACTTCTTCCCGGCAGCTTGCTTACCGGGCGCGGCAACTCCCTTGCCGTCCTTCTTGAAGTTCTTTTTACCCTTGCCTTTCTTGAACTTAGTGGTTTTATTCACCATCAACACTTGATGTTCCTTTTTGATTTCCACCTCCGCTGATTTCAGCATTGAATATACCTCAGGAATGGTCTTTTCCATCCCCTGCATATTGAAGTTCATCACAAAGCTCTTGTAGCTTGGTGGAAGCGACTGAAGGATTCTGTCAATGACTGCGTCATCTGGGAGATTAACTCCCAGCTGAGTCAAGCGGTTATGCAACCCAGACATTTTGAGTATGTGCTCACTTACAGAACTATTTTCCTCCATCTTACAACTGAAGAACTTGTCAGAGACTTCATATCTCTCGACCCGGGCATGAGCTTGGAAAACCATTTTCAGCTCTTCGAACATCTCATATGCTCCGTGTCTCTCAAAACGCTTTTGGAGCCCCGGTTCTAAGCTGTAAAGCATGCCGCACTGAACGAGGGAGTAATCATCAGCACGTGACTGCCAAGCGTTCATAACGTCTTGGTTCTCTGGGATGGGTGCGTCACCTAGCGGTGCTTCTAGGACATAATCTTTCTTGGCAACTATGAGGATGATCCTTAGGTTCCGGACCCAGTCCGTATAGTTGCTGCCATCATCTTTCAGCTTGGTTTTCTCTAGGAACGCGTTGAAGTTGAGGGCAACATTAGCGTGGGCCATTTGATCTACAAGACATAGTGTAAAGATTTTAGACTAAGTTCATGATAATTAAGTTCATCTAATCAAATTATTCAATGAACTCCCACTCAGATAGACATCCCTCCAGTCATCTAAGTGAAACATGATCCGAGTCAACTAGGCCGTGTCCGATCATCACGTGAGATGGACTAGTCAACATCGGTGAACATCTTCATGTTGATCGTATCTTCTATGTGACTCATGCTTGACCTTTCGGTCTTCCGTGTTCCGAGGCCATGTCTGTACATCCTAGGCTCGTCAAGTCAACCTAAGTGTATTGCGTGTGTAAATCTAGCTTACACCCGTTGTATTCGAACATTAGAATCTATCACACCCGATCATCACGTGGTGCCTCGAAACAATGAACCTTCGCAACGGTGCACAGTTAGGGGGAACACTTTCTTGAAATTATTACGAGGGATCATCTGATGTAAGCTACCGTCGTTCTAAGCAAATAAGATGCAAAACATGATAAACATCACATGCAATCAAATAGTGGCATGATATGGCCAATATCATTTGCTCCTTTTGATCTCCATCTTCGGGGCTTCATGATCATCGTTGTCACCGGCATGACACCATGATCTCCATCATCATGATCTCCATCATCGTGTCTTCTTGAAGTTGTCTCGTCATCTATTACTTCTACTACTATGGCTAATGCTTTAGCAATAAAGTAAAGTAATTACATGACGTTTATGTTGACACGCAGGTCATAAATAAATAAAGACAACTCCTATGGCTCCTGTCGGTTGTCATACTCATCGACATGCAAGTCGGGATTCCTATTACAAGAACATGATCAATCTCATACATCACATATATCATTCATCACATCCTTTTGGCCATATCACATCACACGGCACATGCTGCAAAAACAAGTTAGACGTCCTCTAATTGTTGTTGCAAGTTTTTACGTGGCTGCGATAGGTTTCTAGCACGAACATTTCTTACCTACGCCAAAACCACAACGTGATATCCCAATTTCTATTTACCCTTCATAAGGACCCTTTTCATCGAATCCGATCCGACTAAAGTGGGAGAGACAGACACCCTCTAGCCACCTTATGCAACTAGTGCATGTCAATCGGTGGAACCAGTCTCACGTAAGCATACGTGTAAGGTCGGTCCGGGCCGCTTCATCCCACGATGCCGCCGAATCAAGATAATACTAGTAATGGCAAGCAAATTAACAATATCCACTCCCACAACTGCTTTGTGTTCTACTCGTGCATAGAAACTACGCATAGACCTAGCTCATGATGCCACTGTTGGGGAACGTAGCAGAATTTTAAAATTTTCTACGCATCACCAAGATCAATCTATGGAGTCATCTAGCAACGAGGGAGAGAGGAGTGCATCTACATACCCTTGTATATCACGTGCGGAAGCGTTCAGGAGAACGGGGTTGATGGAGTCATACTCGTCGTGATCCAAATCACCGATGACCTAGCACAGAACGGACGGCACCTTCGCGTTCAACACACGTACGGTTGGGAAGACGTCTCCTCCAACTTGATCCAGCAAGGGGAAAGGAGATGTTGATGAAGATCCAGCAGCACGACGGTGTGGTGGTGGAAGCAACGGTGATCTCGGCAGGGCTTCGCCAAGCTCAGGGAGAGGGAGGAGTGTCATGGGAGGGAGAGGGAGAGGCCAGGGGCTAGGGTGAGGCTGCCCTCCCTCCCCCCCACTATATATAGGACCCCTAGGGGGCGGCCCTAGGAGATTGGATCTCCAAGGGGCGGCGGCGGCCAAGGGGGGTGGAGTGCCCCCCAAGCCAAGTGGGGCGCCCCCACCCCTAGGGTTTCCAACCCTAGGCGCGGGGGAGGCCCATGGGGGGCGCACCAGCCCACTAGGGGCTGGTTCCCCTCCCACTTCAGACCATGGGGCCCTTCGGGATAGGTGGCCCCACCCGGTGGACCCCCGGGACCCTTCCGGTGGTCCCAGTACAATACCAATTACCCCTGAAACCTTCCCGATGGCCGAAACTTGACTTCCTATATATAAATCATCACCTCCAGACCATTCTGAAACATCTCGTGACGTCTGGGATATCATCCGGGACCCCGAACAACTTTCGGGTTACAGTATGCTAATATCTAAACAACCCTAGCGTCACCGAACCTGAAGTGTGTAGACCCTACGGGTTCAGGAGACACGCAGACATGACTGAGACGACTCTTTGGTTAATAACCAACAGTGGGATCTGGATACCCATGTTGGCTCCCACATGCTCCTCGATGATCTCATCGGATGAACCACGATGTCGAGGATTCAATCAATCTCGTATACAATTCCCTTTGTCAAGTGGTACGTTACTTGCCCAAGACTCGATCGTCGGTATCCCAATACCTCCTTCAATCTCGTTACCGGCAAGTCACTCTACTCGTACCATAATGCATGATCCCGTGATCAACCACTTGGTCATATTAAGCTCATTATGATGATGCATTACCGAGTGGGCCCAGAGATACCTCTCCGTCATACGGAGTGACAAATCCCAGTCTCGATTCGTGCCAACCCAACAGACACTTTCGGAGATACCTGTAGTGTACCTTTATAGTCACCCAGTTACGTTGTGACGTTTGGCACACCCAAAGCAATCCTACGGTATCCGGGAGTTGCACAATCTCATGGTCTAAGGAAATGATACTTGACATTTGGAAAAGCTATAGCAAACAAACTACACGATCTTAGAGCTATGCTTAGGATTGGGTCTTGTCCATCACATCATTCTCCTAATGATGTGATCCCGTTATCAATGACATCCAATGTCCATAGTCAGGAAACCATGACTATCTTTTGATCAACGAGCTAGTCAACTAGAGGCTCACTAGGGACGTGTTGTGGTCTATGTATTCACACATGTATTACGATTTCCAGATAACACAATTATAGCATGAACAATAGACAATTATCATGAACAAAGAAATATAATAATAACCATTTTATTATTGCCTCTAGTGCATATTTCCAATAGAGATACCTTTAGGTACACATCATCTCCTATATTGAATGTTATGTCATGACGATGTTTATCCGAATAAGCCTTCTGTCTAGACTGGGCTGCCCTCAACCTTTCTTGAATCATTTTCACTTGCATGTCTGCCTCTTCCAACGTGTCAGGACCAAACACTTGGTTTTCACCTACTTCATGCCAGTTAAGAGGTGTACAACACTTTTGTCCATATAAAGCCTCAAAAGGAGCCATCTTTATACTTGCTTGATAAATGTTGTTATAAGAAAACTCAGCATAAGGAAGACTCTTATCCCAACTACGCTGATAAGTCAAAGCACAAGCTCTAAGCATGTCTTCAAGAATTTGGTTTACCCGTTCTGTTTGTCCATCAGTCTGTGGGTGATATGCTGTACTGAAATCCAACTGAGTTCCCAGAACTTCATGTATTTTCTTCCAAAACCGTGAGGTAAACTGAGTACCTCGATCTGACACTATCCTCTTAGGAACTCCATGTGCACAAATGATTCTTTCCATATACAACTCTGCGAGCTTCTCTCCACCATAGGTAGTCTTTACTGGAATGAAATAAGCCGACTTTGTCAATCTGTCCACTATGACCCAAATAGAATCAAATCCAGAAGATGTCCTTGGAAGGCCCATGATAAAGTCCATTCCAATTTCTTCCCATTTCCACACTGGAACCTTAAGTGGTTGTAGTAGTCCCGCAGGCTTCTGATGCTCCGCCTTGACCCTTCGACATACATCACACTGTGAAACATACTCAACAATTTCTCGTTTCATACTAGACCACCAAAAACTACCACGAAGATCATTATACATCTTTGTACTTCCAGGGTGTATTGAGTATGCTGAATCATGAGCTTCCTTCATGATCGTGTCCTTGATCTCCTTTTGGTCTGGCACCAACAAACGGTCTCGAAACCATATGTTTCCATTCTCATCTTCTCTATAGTCGGGTGCTTCGCCCAATTTGATTTTCTCACGAATCTCTGCAATTCCCTTGTGTTCTTTCTGCGCTTCTCGCACCTGGTCTTGGAGAGTAAACTTGACCTCAAACATTTCACCATTTTTAGCAAGGCTCACATACAGATTCATCTTTCGAATTTCCTCATAAAGTTATGGCGCTTCCTTCTGGATCATCACATTGTTGACATAAACTTTCCTGCTCAGTGCATCAGCTACGACATTGGCTTTACCAGGATGGTCGTTAATGTTCAGATTATAGTCCTTGATCAAATCTAGCCACCTTCTCTGTCTGAGATTCAAATCCGGTTGTGTGAAAATGTACTTCAAACTCTTATGATCTGAGTATATCTCACACCTATTTCCGATAAGGTAGTGCCTCCAAGTTTTCAAGGCATGCACTACGGAAGCTAATTCTAAATCATGTGTGGGATAGTTAACCTCATGAGGGCATAGCTGTCTCGATGAATAAGCTACAACCTTTCCTTGTTGCATAAGCACACATCCCAAACCCTGTTGAGAAGCATCGCAATAAACCTAAAAATCTTGTTGAATATCTGGCAATACCAATACTGGACCAGTTGTCAACCTCCTCTTGAGTTCTTAGAAACTCGCTTCACAAGCTTTTGACCACTCAAACTTTTTATCCTTCTTTAACAACTGAGTCATAGGTCTAGCTATTCGGGAAAAATCTTCAATGAACCGACAGTAATACCCGGCTAGTCCAAGGAAACTGCGTATTTCTGACACATTCTTGGGTTGCTTCCAACTGAGTACTGCTTCCACCTTTGCTGGATCCATGGCAACTCCTTCGGCTGAGATAACGTGTCCTAGAAAGTCCACTTGTTTCAACCAGAATTCGCACTTACTAAACTTGGCATAGAGTTGATGAGCCCTTAGCCTCTCCAAAACCACTCGAAGGTGTTTCTCGTGCTCTTCTTCACTCCGGGAATAGATCAAAACATCATCGATGAACACTACAACAAACTTATCCAAGCAATCCATGAATACGTTGTTCATGAGATACATGAAGTAAGATGGTGCATTCGTGAGTCCAAAAGACATTACCAAAAACTCATCGAGACCATATCGAGTAACAAAGGCGGTCTTTTGAACATCTTGCGGGCGAATATTTAACTAGTGGTATCCTGATCGGAGATCTATCTTGGAAAACACATGTGCTCCCTTCAACTGTTCGAACAAGTCATTAATCCTTGGCAGGGGATACTTATTCTTAATAGTCGCTACATTCAACGCTCGGTAATCCACACACATGCGCATGCTACCATCTTTCTTTTTCACAAACAGTACAGGTGCGCCCCATGGTGATGTGCTCGGCCTAATGTAACCCTTCTCTTCTAACTCCTGAATTTGCTTCTTCAACTCGTCTAATTCATTCGCTATCATCTTATAAGGTCTCTTTGCAATAGGAGCCATGCCCGGTATCAACTCAATGACAAACTCAATCTCACGGTCTGGTGGCAATCCAGGCAATTCATCCGGAAAGACATCTGGATATTCCTTCACCACTGGAACATCCTCCAAAGTTAACTCCTTCACTTTGTTCAGCATGCAATCAACCTCGGGTTGAGGTGCAATCCTAGCTTGGTATTCCATAGTGGCCCCTTCAGTGCTAGTTAAATTAACCAAAGGACCAGCGCAATCTATTAGTGCCTTGTGTTTACTTAACCAATCCATACCCAAAATCACATCCAAACCTGTGGAGTCTAACATGATAAGGTTTGCTAGAAACTCCACTCCTTCTATAACTATGGCCACTTTAGGACACTTTAGTCCAGTCCTTAAAATACCCCCAGGTGATTTTATCATCCAAACCCAACTCATACACTTGGTTGGAAATAAATGTTTTTAGCAAAGCTTTTTGAAATGAATGAATGGGAAGCTCCAGAATCAAATAGCACTGAACCATAATTTGAATTGATCGAAAACATACCAAGAACAACATCTGGTGCTTCATGAGCCTGCTCGATGGTGACATTGTTGACCCTGCCACGTCCTGATGCATGAGGTGCACCCCCGGGTGTATTGAGAATACCTCGGCCATGTCCTTCTGCGGGTGTCTTGGCTGGAGAACCCAAGTTGAACTTCACTGGAGTGGGACCGGTGTTCTTGTTGGGACATGCAACAGCAAAGTGACCCTCTTGCGCACAACTGAAGCATGCCTTTCCAGCTATATTAGCATGATTACCTCCCACTTCAGCTCATGGAGTCTTATATGCATTTGGCTGATAGGTGTTGTTGGGCCTTGATGGCTTGACATACAGTGCATGATAGCCAGGATGATGACCAATCTACTGTCGGGAGCTACCTGCCCCATGGTGATTTTGTGGTGCTCTACACTTGCGGTGCTCCTCTAACTCCCTCCTTGAGTTCTCCTGGAGTATAGCCTTGTTGACAAGTGCTTTAAAGGTTAGGAAATCATGAGATACCAGCCTGTACTTCAACCCAGGGTTCAGCCCCTTCAAAAACTTGGCAGTCTTGTTAGCTTCAGTTGGAATATCTGCCCTTCCATAATGTGCCAGCTGCGTGAAACGACTCAGATATTCAGACACTGTCATCTTTCCTTGAGTAAGAGCTCGAAACTCATCCCTCTTCAGCTCCATGATGCCCGCAGGAATATGTGCCGTGCGAAAATCTTCTGCAAACTCATTCCAAGTGATAGTTTGGGCATCCTCATGAGCTTCACAATAATTCTCCCACCAATCTTATAACATCCATATTTTTTCGAGAGTTCAATTTTTTTTCTAAGCCAAGGGATGTTGCAACATAATCTTTAATTATATATTTTGGAGATTGCTCAAATTAATACCAAGTTGTTTGGAATTAATTTAGCACATGTGAGGTGGAAAATATTTTCTGTAATATCCTAAGTCAATTTATTTGTTCGTAATATTTCATTTAAGTTCTTCTTGCCTATTTTGTTACTTGGATTCCTTGGATTTTTGAAGACTTTTAAGTTGTCATTGTTTCTGTTCCTCTTGTAGCAATCCTAGTAAAATAAATCAATATTATATTATATTGATTTTCTTTTCTTCTCTCTCCTTTTGTTTCTCTTTCTTTATTGGTCCTTGAACCAATACGTGCATCCTAGCCAAGCCATTGTTGGCATATTCCACGTATGTACCAAAATTGGTCACACACATCCACGTATGCACTGGGCCATCTCTTCTCTATATTTTTTAAGTGTCCAGCCACCAAAGAAACTTGGCCCAAGGCCCAACCAGCAGGTCAGCGGGCCAGCCGAGTGAGCGAGCGGACGGCTCGGCTCTCCTCCTTCCTCCCGCATGCACGTGCACGTACCTGTACACTTAAACCGAGAAGAAACGCCATGGCTGCTGCCTCTTCTTTTTCCTTCAAATCCCATTAATCCCTTCACCGTTTCCATTCATCATCAACACAAGAATTACTCCCCACTCAATGACAAGTCTTTTCAGTCTAATGGCTCCACTCATGATGCGCTTAATCTCATGCAAGTAACTGACGAATTATTGGCCCAACAATGGCATTCACCAATAGTACAACCACATGCTATATGGGCACTGGCTTGGTTAATTAGTTAGTTCAATCTTATTGTCGTCATCGTTTTGCCGCAGATGGGATAGCTGCCTTGCGAGGAGTATCCTCGGCACAAAAGGGGGGCCCGGACTATGAACTGCGGTTACTTCCGTGTTGAAACCTAGTGGGCTTGGCACAGTAAGTGTGGTCTGATGAAAGACCTCGTCACAATCTCCCTACCGGTATACAAAATGGTGTACTACGCCAGCGGCCACTGGTGGCAACAAGTCGGGATTGTATCGTGTGGGTAAAGTGTACAACCTCTGCATAGTGTAAAACTATTCAAATAGCCGTGTCCACGGTCAAGGACAGCACATGAATCTTTCTTCACGTACAGGACCTGTCTTGCTTATTCCCTCTTTGCCCCTAATCTTGAAACCTATGAAGGACGTGAGTTGATCGAGGATCCTCACTTGATGAAAGTTATTCTGGAGATAAATCATGTTTTCATCTAAAACTGCTTTTATCCAACTACTTTATTTGTTAAACAAAATTAGCTTTACTCAAATGAGCCTTACAACCTTCCTTTGAAGCCACATGTAGCTATTAGGTCCTTCCCCATGGGAGGCATGTTGAGTACGTAATGTACTCATGGCAATACTTTTGTTGAACAATAAAGATCTATGAAGACGAGGGCGTCGACTACGACTATTATGATGATCCTGAGGAATGAGGACACGTTGACTACATCGACTGCCTGTGGCTGAGATGGAGTCGCTACGTATTTATATATTCCGCTGTGTTTCTGTATGTAATAAATGTCATGAGACATTTCACTATGTATGCCTTGTGGCAAGAGTTATTAAACTTATACTTATGTTAATGTTCTGCAATGATACCATTTCACTGTGTTGTCAAGTTGATCCTGAATTGACAAATATACACAGGAGGGTCTGGAAATAATTTCCGGGTCCTTACAGCAAGATGGACTGTTTCTTCAAAACATCACTTAACAAGTTTGGCCCTTGATTCGTTGGAGAGATAGTAGCGAGAGTCCGCCGAGCTCCTGTGTATGATCGCTCAACAGGCGTATAAACCGCCTTGAGCTTCACCAGCGTATCTTGGCTAAGATTGCTACTCCTGGGACCTGAAAAAGATCAGACAATTGGATCAGTGGCGTCTTACGTTATGACGACAAATACTTACTTTGGATAAATAACAAGGGGATTTACCGAAGATAGCAGAAACCATCTGAGACACACGGTGTTTTAAACCGGTGAGTTCAGTGGTAGCTTCCTCAAGAGCCACCTCTGCCTTCTCAACACGCTGTATCAAGGCAGTTTTTTAGCCCAAGCCTTTTTATTTTCATCAAAACTGGTCTTCAATTTTTCCAATTCAGACACACTGAACTAAATTTTTGTTTCTGCCTTTCAGGTCTCATTTTCTTGAGCCGCCAGCCGAGTCTTGGCATCATTCAGTTGAGACTCTAATTCAGCAGTAGTAGCCTACAAGCAACACAGATTTATCAAACATATTTCAAGGCGGGTTACAACAGTTAAGTCCCAAGCGCTTTGCAAGCGAAACCACTTGGCACTTGGGGGCTAATGTCTGTCAACGCAATTTTTCAACGGAAATGGCTTTTCTAAAGTACCAAGTGTTTTGCAAGCAACAACACTTGGCACTTGGGGGCTAATGCATATTGCTTGTCTCTTCCTAAAGATGAGTCGGGCGAGCTGTCAGCAGTCTCAGCCGACTCATGGGGGCTATACAGTTCAGTTTTGTTCTTTTACAGTGATCAATTGGATTGGCTCATTCATACTGATTAAACCGGCCCCTGGGGATTACAAATGCAAAGTTATGCTACTATCAGCATCTGGTTTAGTTCTCAGCCGGAATTGGAGGGAGTCTAGGATAGAAGCTTATAAGTTTTTAAGTCTACAGATTATTCAATCTTATCCTAATCAACAAACTTGGGGGCTGGCAGTATATATAACTTATATAAGCCGAAAGATGTACCTCATACTTCTGGTGCATCTGTTTGGCCATCTCTATTCGAAGTCACGGCTGGAGTGTACTTGACTGCGATAACCAGATAATACTTCACTATTACTCAATTGAGCATAGTGGGAGACGTCGAACCTCACTTTCCGTCTTTCCATGACTTCTTGTTTGGCAGAATGTCTCGCTAGCACAGTTGGATTCCTCGGTTTAGTAAATCCGGTGCCAGTGATTAAAACGTCATCACCATGAGTCTCTGGCGGGTTAACTGATCTTGACGGTTCAGTAGTCGACGGATCAACAGTGGTTTCATCAACAGACGGCTCAGGTATCTCAGGTTGAGCATTGGAAGCAGGGTCTTCTGGTTGTTCAGGGTCTTCTGGTTGTTCAGGGTGTTCTGGTACAAAGGTTGGCTGGTTCGGTTCAGCGGTTTTTGGATCCTTGGCCGGCTTTGTCACCTTCGCTTTCTTGTTGGGCTTTGCTTGACCGATAAAAGGAATTTGGACAAGTCAACATAATGATGAAGATATAAAGGTATAGAAGAGAGATAATTACTCTTACCCAGGGGCTGTCCTGAAAGCCTACAGTTGAGTCTGCGATGAATCGCAAGAGGAAGAACGGGAAATCTCTTACAAAGATAGAATCAAAAGAATCGAGTGGTTAATGAAAGGAACCCCCGGTAAATAAAAGAGTAAAGGTTAAAAAGAACCTCATTTTGGCGTTTCCGAGGAGTATTTGGTAAGCCGGAGGATAAATCTTCACCTCCACTAGTCCGGGTCTGGCGGCGGATCTCATGTTGCTGTCGTTTTAAGAGAAAATGAGGATCTGAATAAGCCAAGGGGTGTGAAAACCATACTTTTCGGGTTACCCGCCGAAGTTTCTGCCATGGTAAAGGTTCTGAGTCGGAGGAAATAGTAGTTACCTCTTCCTCGACTACTTGGCTGACTCCCGTGTCATCTCGACCATAGTCAGTGTCAATAAGGTGGTTAAAAAACAAGCCAAGACAGTCAAGGGCTACCTCCGACTCAGAGGTTTCGTCCAACATAAGCAGATCATATGCACTTGGTTTCTTCTTGGACCTCCTGATGGTCTTTTTGGCGGCTTTCGCGGAAGTCCTAGCCTTTTTGGCAGCCTCATGGTCATATTTGGTCTTCCATAAGTCAGATTTAGCCTGCGTAAGAATAACATAGTAGAGTTCACGCAATATTTGGGTGATGAAGTAAGGTAAAAGAAATCAAGAGACTAACCTCTGACGGCGGCTTAAGCTTGTAGAAAGGATTCAAGCCCACTTTGCTGCAATCTTCAAATTTGCTATTTACAAGAATCGTTGCCATTTCAATGATGCTCTCTTCAGTTAAACGCAGAGAGCTATGGCGCAAGGGATCGTCCATTCCTCCAGTATAAGTACACATTAATCCGGGTCGGCGACTTAAGGGTATGATCCGCCATGCGACCCAGCAGCGGATTAAATCGACTCTGGTTTAACCATTTCCTAGTAAGGCTTGGACATTTCTGATTGTAGGAATGAGTTTCTTGCGTTCAGCGGCGGTAAGTTTATCAGGGAGTTGACAGCTTGAGTCGAGACGTTCAGCACGATAACCCGGCAATGGATTTTCATCAGATGGTGAGATATATTTGCAATAGAACCATGTTTGATTCCAGTCCTTGGGGTGACTCGGCAGAGCTACTTGAGGGAAGATAGCAGCCCATCTACTCTGGATTGTAATTCCACCAAGTTCCAAGATGGGCCCACTGGTGAACTCGTTTTGCCGGTTCAGCTAGAAGTATTCCCTGAAAAGTTCAATGCTAGGCTATTCTTGAAGATATACCTCATAGAAAACTTGAAAGTTATAGATGTTTGATATGGAGTTGGGTCCAATGTCTTGTGGGTGGAGCTTGAAGAAGTGCAGGACATCCCTAAAGAACTTAGAGCTGGGTGGCGAGAAGCCCCGGTTCATATGATCCATAAAGACAATAACTTCACCATCCTTTGGATGAGGTCTCTCTTCGCCCGGGTCAGGAGCATGGTATTGCATGACACTTTTCTCTGGCAAATATCCAACAGTAACAAAATCCTTCAAGGTGCTCTTAGTTACGATGGAGGGAACCCTGTTATAGGTCATAACTGTCTTTGGCAGCATGGTGAATGGACAACCTAAAGAAAGGACATAATTTGCCGGCTCAAGTTAGTTGGAGGCATTACAAGTTAACAATTGCAGTGCATGTTCAGAATGGCGTCTTAAGTGAGGGCTAATGATATATGAAGTAATTATAAGCCGACAGAATAAGTCATCATGATTAAGATATTCAAGATCTACCAAGAGTAAAATTTGCTAAGTATTGGGACAAACAGGTTCCACAGGTTGAAGCTATAAATTCGGATCTACCGCTGTTCAGAAAAGGGGATAAATTTGAAACCTACAAAGGCGACAGTAGAAAAACAGAGGCGCCCTAGAGGAGATCTATCACGATGAGGATATATTCTAGTATCAAAAACAGGTACTAAAACTACTACCATGCAATATTTATATGGTTTTTGGATCTAATCCATGGATCTAAGCAAGGAGAAGGAAGGGCGGCAACGAACACCGATGAAACCTAATGACAGATCTATGATGAAAGAAAGAGGGCTTACTGATGCTAATAGGACAGTGGAGTGGCGTCACTGTTTTCTGGTCCGTTCAGGGTGATGTGGTAGCCGGAGTTGAGGTCGGAGATGAAGGTCGACGACGGTGGGGTTCGTGCAGGTTGGTGTGCCACGAGAAGGAAGAAAGTGAGAAGAAGAAGGAGAAAACTGAAAGGTGACTCCTTGGCCCTATTTATAGGCTTGGAAGTACAAATGGCATACGTGGGAATCGAGGAACAGTGAAATGGATATGTGTCGGCACGGGCGCCTCGATTTCCAGAGGGTCAGTAAAGAAAGAGATTTATTAAGATTTGGACTCTATGTAGCATTAATCGCAGGTGACGTCATGGCGGGTTATTACAACTTTTGGAGACGACATTATGGTAGGTGACAATAATTCACAATAAGAGGAGGAAGGATTTTTCTAAGTATTGAAGATTGACATGAACAATTTCAAATCAACCTGGGGCCTAATGTTGGGGATATGACTATCAGGTATGACCCACCCAGGAGGGGCCGGGTCATCCCTATGGTGATTCATCTCTATGAAGCCCAAGAGCATATTATAAATGGCGGTTCATAGGTAGGCTTAGTAGAAGGCCCAAACCCGAAGGCGGCTTAAGGTCCACGGATATAAACTGTCATGTATGTAAACTTGTATTGTAAGGTATGTAAGAAAGGTCACCGAGCCGGATACGTTGTATGAGCCGGTTGGGACTCTGTAGGCCATAGGGCGTCAACCCGTGTATATAAAGGGGACGACCCAGTGGTAGCTTAGGACAAGAAACAACAAATCAAGAGCCGGGTCAAGCATATTCGCTCCCTGCTCATCAAAACCCTAGCGATACCACCTCTAACTGGATTAGGCTTTTACCTTCACTGTAAGGGGCCGAACCAGTATAAACTCCTCGTGTCCTTTGTCTTGATTAACCCCTTTAAGCTAACCTCATCGCGATGGCTCCACGACTAAGTCCTCACACTAGGACATCTGTCGTGACAATTCCATGACATGCAGCATGATTAATTTTTGCCAGGGCTACTGTTGGTGGCCTTTGTATTTAAATATGGACGGAGTGGAGTAGTACTATCTTTATCTTAGCCTCGTAGGGCTCTCCCAGTGCCTAGGCTCGCCTCCCCGCCTCGCCCACCGGATCCCGCCATGGAGGATCCCACCATGGATAATCCCTTAGATCCCAGGATCCCGCGGGCCGCCCTCTCGCTGTGGCCCACAACACTACCGCCTTTGAGCGAAACCCACATGTGTTTTAGAGGGGATCAATTGCTCTGGAATCACAGATTGGTGGCGCCGGAATACATGCCAGGGCTGTGTTTCAGGTGGTCGGCAGCAAGGGCAAATAAGATCGAGGAAGCATCGCATTGATTGGAGAGAAGTTCCATGGAGCTGCGCCTGGTGCAGCATAAGGCGGAGGTGGAAGTCGATCTCAAAGGAGAGATGCTAAGGGATGTCAGCATCTCGCAGAGTTGCGTTGATTTCGAGCTAGGGCAAATGGCACAGATCATATTCACGGAGTCGACTGCGGAGGAAAGAACGCGCATGCCTGTGCAATGTCATGAGCAGCCGGTGCAACTGTTCAAATGGGCGGTAGGAGAAGCCAAATCCCAGGACCAGTTGCGGCGGCTCTGGGTATGCATCGTAGGCGGGGTGATAATCTTCCTTCTTCTTTTGCTCCTGTGTTTCTTCTTTTGCTTCGGGTGTTTCGCCGCACGTGTCATGTTCTCTTTGAGGCATGAATAGAACAATGCTAACATTGAGATGACTAGCAAATTAGATCATTTTTATTGCCATATGGCACTGGGATGCTGTGTTTCGTGCTCCTCCGTCGTACTACTCTAGTGCAATCAAATCAGAAGGCCCTGTCTTCCAGCAGTAATGAGCCGTCAAATCACAAAGGCCCTCGCCTCTCTTGAAACCAACCAAGCTAGACTTCCCCGCCCTCTAGCCTTTTAAAAAATGTATACTTTCATACAGTAGTAGTATCGATGGGTTGCGCCATGGAGCAAAACTAACAAGATGGAATTAAAGAAAAAAAGGTGATACATAGATAGCGCTCGTCGCCAAATTATGCATATAGTACTATTAAAAAAGCTAGTACATGCTTAAATGGGGTGCTAAATTATACTAAAGAAATTAGCATACCTATTTAATTCGTGGGTTCTTATTATTTATGCCACTAGTTGTGTATCACTACTTTGCCATTAGAAGTTACAACTACTCAAAAATGCCATCGATCTATGAGATGCCTCGTCAAAAATGCCATCATTAAGTTAGATGTTTGCTCAAAAATTCCATTAGGCATTGTGATTTTCACGTCAAACTCGTTGACCATGTTACATGACAAAAATAAGTCAATTCTCACAATGATAAGTGTGGCCCCGCTTGTCAGGAGTAACCAAGCGAACCATTTTACAGGAAAATAAGAACGCTGTTGGGATTAAGTAGGCCACACACTTTATTTTACTGTAGTGAGATAGAGGGAGAGCTGGCATGTTGGTCCATCGGTATTTATGTATTTATAACATGGCAAAAAAGATTTGAGTCACGATAATGGTGTCCAGCACAACACACCCCTCAAATAAAACTAAGAACCCTGAAATTCTTTTACGAAACTAACCACCCTGAAATTCTTTGACAACTAAATTGTTGGCTATATGATGTTGGCCATATATATTGTACGTATATAATGTGAAGAAACGCGTTGTAGTCATAGTACTATACCAATTAACAGATGAACTGTAAGAAATACTAGTATGTACGTACTGAAGAGTTAAAGTAACGAGAAGAAACATAACATAGTTCTGCTGGGGGCTCAGGACAACACACCCCTCAAATAAAACTAAGCACACTAGAAATTAAACTAAGCAACTAATCCGGTAGACACTGCATTAGAACCACCATGAGCAACGACACTGCCACCTTACTAGGAGTCCTCGTCCATGTCCTCGACTTCGTCCTTGTCCCTCTTCCTCTTGGGCGATATTTCTTTGCTTGAACCGCACACTTGGCTCATGCTCTTCATCCAACCCTTGTAGATATTGAAACAAAGGTGGCCATCCATTCCAGTGTAGTGGATGTGGTCTATATCTAGTACATTCCACTGCCATGCATGATGAAACGTGTGCGAAGGTTTCTTTAGTTTACCTTACGAAGGATTAGCCATGGATCCTGCCAGGGTCAGCATTGAAGGCTGATCATGGGAGGGCACCAGCCCTTCCTTCTGGAGGTCGAAGGGGTTGCATACAATGAGGCCTATCCGACCCAGGATTTCCTTGTTGTTCCTAAAGTCTACAGCAACAAATTTGACTCGGCCGCCCTTGAGGAAATTCTTAAATTCCTCGCACTCAACGTCGGCATGGCATATGTGGTAGACCATGCATAAGTCATGCACGCAAACCTAGATCACGGCGGGCATCTTCTTCTCTGCCTCCTATAGATTCTTCTCGCTTCCCAGGACTGTGGTGTACTTAACATCTAGCCCAGCGACCCACTCATCATTTGAGTTTTCGAACATGCGTTTGAAGCGAGCAAGGCATCCTTTCACCGTTGTGGAAGAATGTGTGTAGATGACGTCGAACTCATCGCCGGTGATGGTTCTAACCTTGTACTCACTGCCGACCATGAAGATTTGGGACGCCATGGATTTGGGAGGAGGGTTAGGATTAGTGGAACTGCCGTAATGTGAAAGGACGGGATGACTAGGAGCGGTTTATCGATTGTAAAAATGCCAAGTGGGGGCATGCGAACGGCAGGGTGGTGGCTTGCCTGGTGGATAAATGGATTCATGCACAGTACTATGGGGGGGCAATTAGATGTCATGTATACTCGACACCCAATTAAATGGTTTTCGATGTCATGTCAAGCATCGGGAAAATTACAGGTGATACGAAGCTTCCGAGAGGCCTTGGATCTGAGATCAAATGGTTGCATGGTGTGATTCTAGACCTATGGGTGAATATCCTATCCTGGAGGGTTATTCTGCAAATTTTCAGCAACTTAGCATGCGACCGTTCGATCTCGGATCATGGTCACGCCTACGACGACCGTTGCCTCGCTCGCGCGGTCGCGCCCTTGGAGATTTAACACGGTACGTTAGGCTATCTGATGTTGGCATGTCATACATAGTCATCACTTAGTCACTCATACTACAGCAAGGTTAGCTATAAGGTTGGCTATAAGAGTATTTTTTTGTTTACTTCTCTCTATCTCTTTCTTCATAGTATTTATTGCATTTGCCAAAGAGTGACCTCTTCCAATGAAGTGGTGCTTAGATGAGGTGCTATGGGCATTGAATGGCTTAGCAACTCAAGTCCCCAATGCATAGGTGCTTAGTTTGTTGTTGCTAAGTTTGCTTCATCTAGGTACACGCGCTTAGCACCATTTCTTCCTGGGGTCACCAAACTAGTCTCTCTTCTTAATTAACTTGACATATCAGACTTTATGCCTATGTCGCAAGCTTAGCACCTGTAGGATCAAGTACAATAGTGGGCTATAAGCCCGCTTTACATGGCATTTTTGCATATGTGGGGGGAAGAGGCAAGGAAAAAGTGGAGGAGTGGGCTCTCAAGCAAGAGCCAGCCTCTACATGGTGGAGCATTGGGAGACTCACGCCGGTCATAGCACCGCAGTTAAAATGATAATGGAAAGTCAAATCACTGGGCCCCACCTGTAGCAGTAACTTGCTGTCAAATCACACAGCCCTATGTTTGCAGCAGCCTACTCCCTCATCTTCTCGCGTCTCTGTCGAACTGACTAGACGGAACTGCCCCGCCTACTGCACGGGAAAAGCCCCGCCCTCGACTTTTAATTAGTACAATATACTAATTTTGTATCCATGGATTGTGCCATGGAGCAAAGCCTCAAGAAAACGGTGATACATATTTACGGAGTACAGTATACAGCATGCCCATCGTGTCCGTGTCGCACCCTAGATGGTCGGTCGGTCTGGCACGCCACTCTTTGAATGGAACACGTGTCATATTGCGTGTGCACACACATGTGGGACCGTAATTGAGAACCGACCATAGGCACACTCCCCGGCCCCGCAAGTTGGGTGAGCTAATAGAAGAGAGAGACGAGAGATAGTACTAGAGAAGTGTTGTACAGACGTTGGTGGAGGCCTCGACGTTGGTGCCTGGACGCTCCCTGCATGACACGGAAGATCAGTTCGTCCATGCATGTGACCACACTCCAGCAGGCATGCTTGGATTCCACTTCCTCGAAGCTTCTTGTCCTCTCCCTCCCTCCCTCTCGCACCGCCCGTGAAGGCGCCTCGCCATATCCGCGCTCCATCTAACCCTGCCATCCAAACACCTCTTTGGTTGGAGTTAGTTCAGGGTTAGTTCAGGGTTAGTTCAGGGTTAGAATCTAACTCCAACCTCTAACTAAGTTAGAGTATCTAAACAAGGCCATCGTGTAGGCTGTGTTGTACAGGGCTGTAGTTCTGGTGAGAAATCTAAAAAAGGTTTCTTGTCATCTCGCAAAATTAGGTGTCATGTGCTTCGGATCACTGCGAGGGTTAAAGAACGACAACTGAGTTCCTCCAAGGCGCTAATCATGGGGGCCACATGCACGAAGACTACTCGGTTGCCATCTATATCAAGCTGACTATGTTAATTAGGACACCTATTGATGGACCCCTTTTCCATGAGTTTATCTTTAATTTGAGCTTTGATCCTCGTCTAATTTGTCCATCGGGATTGATAATTCTCCAACGTATCTATAATTTTTGATTGTTCCATGCTATTATATTATCTGTTTTGGATGTTAATGGGCTTATTTATACACTTTTATATTATTTTTGGGACTAACCTACTAACCCAAGGCCTAGTGCAAATTGCTGTTTTTTTTCCTATTTCAGTGTTTCGTAGAAAAGGAATATCAAACGGAATTCAAACGGAATAAAACCTTCGGAGAGTTATTTTTGGAACAAACGTGATCCAGGGGACTTGGAGTGGATGTCAAGCAACCAACAAGGAGGCCACGAGGCAGGGGGCGCGCCTACCCCCTGGGCGTGCCCTCCCCCCTCGTGGGCCCCTCGTGGCTCCACCGACCTCCTTCTTCCTCCTATATATATTCATATAGCCCGAAACATCCAGGAGCACCACGAAACCCTATTTCCACCGCCGCAACCTTCTGTACCCAAGAGATCCCATCTTGGGGCCTTTTCCGGAGCTCCACCGGAGGTGGAATCGATCATGGAGGGCCTCTACATCAACTCCATGGCCCCTCTGATGATGTGTGAGTAGTTTACCTTAGACCTTCGAGTCCATAGTTATTAGCTAGATGGCTTCTTCTCTCTCTTTGGATCTCAATACAATGTTCTCCTCGATCTTCTTGGAGATCTATTTGTCGTAACTCTTTTTGCGGTGTGTTTGTCGAGATCCGATGAATTATGGGTTTATGGTCAAGTTTATCTGTGAACAATATTTGATTCTTCTCTGAAATCTTTTATGTATGATTGTTTATCTTTGCAAGTCTCTTCAAATTATTAGTTTGGTTTGGCCTACTAGATTGATCTTTCTTGCAATGGGAGAAGTGCTTAGCTTTGGGTTCAATCTTGCGGTGTCCTTTCCCAGTGACAGCAGGGGCAGCAAGGCACGTATTGTATTGTTGCCATCGAGGATAAAATGATGGGGTTTATATCATATTGCTTGAGTTTATCCCTCTACATCATATCATCTTGCCTAATGCATTACTCTGTTCTTATGAACTTAATACTCTAGATGCATGTTGGATAGCGGTTGATGTGTGGAGTAATAGTAGTAGATGCATAATCGTTTCGGTCTACTTGTCTCGGACATGATGCCTATATACATGATCATGCCTAGATATTCTCATAATTATGCACTTTTCTATCAATGGCTGAATAGTAATTTGTTCACCCACCGTAATACTTATGCTATCTTGAGAGAAGCCACTAGTGAAACCTATGGCCCCCGGGTCTATCTTTTATCATATAAGTTTCCAATCTATTTTATTTTACAATCTTTACTTTCAATCAATATCATAAAAATACCAAAAATATTTATCTTATTATTATCTATATGAGATCTCACTCTCGTAAGTGACCGTGAAGGGATTGACAACCCCTTTATCGCATTGGTTGCAAGGTTCTTATTTTTTGTGTAGGTACGAGGGGCTTGCGTGTAGTCTCCTACTCGATTGATACCTTGGTTCTCAAAAACTAAGGGAAATACTTACACTACTTTGCTGCATCACCCTTTCCTCTTCAAGGGCAAACCAACGCAGTGCTCAAGAGGTAGCAAGAAGGATTTTTGGCGCCGTTGTCGGGGAGATCTACCACAAGTCAAGACATACCAAGTACCCATCACAAACTCTTATCTCTCGCATTACATTATTTGCCATTTGCCTCTCGTTTTCCTCTCCCCCACTTCATGTAGCGACCCGACCTCAAACGGTCAAGTCTCTATGCTTCAGTGTCATCCCTGGATTGGTAATGCTGACACACACAGTACTCGAAGTATTTATAACAGAGTGGCAATCACACACTTATTACATCGAATGTCTCACGAGAAAACTTATTACAATAAATATGGCTTAAGGCCATCTAACACGATAACAATGGAAGGCTTGGAAGACAAAGTGAGTCCATCAACTCCAACGGCATAGCTAAGTGCATGACAAACGACCTATCGCATCTTACTCTTCATCTGAAAAGTCTGCAACATGATACGTTGCAGCCCAAAAGCGGGTCAGCACATGGAATATGCTGGAAATGTAACACGAGAGAGTAATGAATAGATAAAAGTTATCACTACATGCATATATGGCTGGTGGAGGCTGTATGGTTAATAAGTTTTGCGAAAAACCAATTTTTCCCTACTACAAAGGAAATATATTTTATTTAACTATCATGTTAGTTGAACAATATTGAGAAGGTTCCTCCAACTCAATCCCAATTAAAAATAATTATCAACCCAACAAATTAATTTAGAGTGATGAGATCCATATGATAATCCAAGAGCCAGATACTCAAGATGTCCATAACCGGGGACACAGCTAACCATGATTAGTTTATACACTTTGCAGAGGTTTGTGCACTTTTCCCCACAAGACTCAATCTCCTCCGTTGGATTTCTCGCACTATAGGGTGTTTGAGAAATGGATGACCGAGACACAATCTTTCAGAAGCATTTGCTCTCTACTCCAGGCGGACCGGTACACCTACAATCCCCTACATCTGCTAGTCCACCTCTTCAAGAACTCACGCAACTTACTCAACTATGCAAAAGCCCATAATGTCTTGTGGCTGCACACGGAAGTTTCAACTAAAGAACTCCGGTTTGCAAAGAGAATAAAATCAAACGGAGCAACGACACTCAAACTGCGAAAGAAACAAGATCCGATTACTAATCTGGACTAAAGTCAAATTTTATTGTACCAAAATCTTGTTGAAGTTGGTTAAACATAAAGAGGGCTTCCAGACGAAGATCCGGGCGCTTGAATCACCTGATTCCAAGAAACGAGTGAAAAGATAAACTAAAATGAAAATTAGGGCAAAAATCGTGATAAAAAATAATCGCAGAAAAACCCTGGAAAAAGAAACGAATAGGCTAATGAACGAACGTTCGCTGTCTGCGGTTAACGGGTGAAAACCGTTCGTTAAAACGAACGTACGAACGGGCGTTCACTAAAAAACTAAACCGGAAAAAATAAAACCAATCTAAAAACGCATTTAGGTTTTCGTATAAAAACCGAACGGTTTTTAGAATAAACCCGACGGCTACCTCGCGGATCGGGACGGCGGCGGCGGTGGCGAACTCCGGCGGCGGCGGGGTCGACGGCAGGCAGCAGGGTGGCGACGGGGCGGCGGCGCGGCGTGCGGGCGACGGCGAGGCGACGACGGCGAGACGGCGCGGCGGCGGCGAACTCCGGCGGCGGCGGCACGGGCGAACTCCGGTGGCGGTAGCGCGGATTTCGAGGCTAGGCGGGACGCTAGGGTTTGGGGCTGGGGCGGCTCGGGCCTCGGCCTTAAAAAGGTCGGTTGGGCGCAGTGTCCTAGTCGGACACGGCCCGGTAAGGCGGTTGACTTTTTAAAAAAATAATTATAACGCATAGAAAAACGAAGAAAAGAAATACTAAATGGACCCCAAAAATCCTGAAATAAATGTTCCCTGTCCTCTAAAAATATAGCGGACAAGGTGAACATTTATTTGGGCCTCTAATGCAATTTTGAAAAATGCATATTTTTCCTAATTCAAATAAAATAGCGATAAAACCCCAAATAAAAAACAAATTGATTTAATATTTTTCCTCCAACATTTCATTTATTTTGGAGAAGTCATATTATCTCCTCTCATATAATTTTAGTATGAAATATTTTTGGGGAGAAAATTAATTAAAACCAAAGTGATCCTTGTTTCAATATTTGATAGAACTCAAATATGAGAACAAGGGAAAATCCCCAACTCTCTCCGAGGGTCCTTGAGTTGCTTAGGATTTCGAGGATCACAAAACAAAATGCAATAAAAAATGGTATGCATGAATGACCTATGTATAACTTGCCAAATTGAAAATTTGGGATGTTACAAACCTACCCCCCTTAAGATGAATCTCGCCCTCGAGATTCGAGTTGGCTAGAAAATAGGTGTGGGTGGTCCTTGCGTAGATCATCCTCTCTTTCCCAGGTGGCTTCGTCCTCGGTATGGTGGCTCCACTGAACTTTGCAAAACTTGATAACCCTGCTGCAGGTAACACGACTGGCAAACTCGAGAATCCTGACATGTTTCTCCTCATACCTCAAATCATTGTCCAATTGAATTGCTTCCAGGGGCACTGTATCTCTTAGAGGAATATCGGCCATCTCGGCATGGCACTTCTTTAACTGGGAAACGTGAAACACATCATGAACTCCTGACAGTCCTTCAGGTAATTCCAACTTGTAGGCAACCTCTCCCATGCACTCCAGAACATGGTATAGTCCTACAAATCTCGGGTCTAACTTTCCCTTAACTCCAAAATGCTTAACTCCTCGTAGAGGTGACACTCATAGATATGCTCTGTCTCCGATTTCATAGACTACTGCTACGTCTTGAGCTTGCGTTGGTTTTCCCCGAAGAGGAAGCGATGATGCAGCAGAGTAGCGTAAGTACTTCCCTCAGTTTTTGAGAACCAAGGTATCAATCCAGTAGGAGCCCACGCTCAAGTCCCTTGTACCTGCACAAAGCGATAGCTACTCGCAACCAACGCGATTAGGGGTTGTCAATCCCTTCACGGTCACTTACGAGAGTGAGATATGATAGATATAATATTTTTGGTATAAATATGCAAAGTAAAATGTAAAGCAAAGTAAAAATCAAAGCAAGATTAAAGTGATGGAGATTGATATGATGAGAATAGACCCCGGGGCCATAGGTTTCACTAGTGGCTTCTCTCAAGAGCATAAGTATTCTACAGTGGGTGAACAAATTACTGTTGAGCAATTGAAAGAATTGAGCATAGTTATGAGAATATCTAGGCATGATCATGTATATAGGCATCACGTCCGTGACAAGTAGATCAAAACAATTCTGCATCTACTACTATTACTCCACTCATCGACTGCTATCCAGCATGCATCTAGAGTATTAAGTTAAAAACAGAGTAACGCCTTAAGCAAGATGACATGATGTAGAGATATAAATTCATGAAATATGAAATAAACCCCATCTTGTTATCCTCGATGGCAACGATACAATAGGTGCCTTGCTGCCCTTTCTGTCACTAGGTAAGGACACCGCAAGATCAAACCCAAAGCTAAGCACTTCTCCCATGGCAAGAACTACCAATCTAGTTGGCCAAACCAAACGGATAATTCGAAGAGACTTGCAAAGATAACCAATCATACATAAAAGAATTTAGAGAAGATTCAAATATTATTCATGGATAGACTTGATCATAAACCCACAATTCATCAGTCTCAACCAACACACCGCAAAAAGAAGATTACATCGAATAGATCTCCACAAGAGAGGGGGAGAACTTTGTATTGAGATTCAAAGAGAGAGAAGAAGCCATCTAGCTACTAACTATGGACCCGAAGGTCTGAGGTAAACTACTCACACTTCATCGGAGGGGCTAGGATGATGTAGAAGCCCTCCGAGATGACGGCCCTCTTCCGGTGGAGCTCCGAAACAGGCCCCAAGATGGGATCACGTGGATACAGAAAGTTGCGGCGGAGGAATTAGGTTTTTGGCTCCTGTTCTGATTGTTTGGGGGTACGTGTGTATATATAGGAGGAAGAAGTACGCCGGAGGAGCAACGAGGGGTCCATGAGGCAGGGGGCGCACCCCCACCCTCGTGACCGCCTCTTTTGTTCCTTGGAGCAGGGTCCAAGTCTCCTGGATCACATTCGGTGAGAAAATCACGTTCCCGAAGATTTTATTCCGTTTGATATTCCGTTTCTTCGAAACACTGAAATAGGCAAAGAAACAACAATTCTGGGCTGGGCCTCCGGTTAATAGGTTAGTCCAAAAATAATATAAAAGTGGAAAATAAAGCCCAATATAGTCCAAAATAGTAGATAATATAGCATGGAGCAATCAAAAAATATATATACGTTGGAGACGTATCAGGCATCCCCAAGCTTAATTCCTGCTCGTCCTCGAGTAGGTAAATGATAAAAAGAGAATTTTTGATGCGGAGTGCTACTTGGCATAATTTCAATGCAAATCTTCTTAATTGTGGTATGAATATTCAGATTAGAAAGATTCAAGACAAAAGTTTATATTAACATAAAAATAATAATACTTCAAGCATACTAATAAAGCAATTATGCCTTCTCAAAATAACATGGACAAAGAAAGTTATCCCTACAAAATCATATAGTCTGGCTATGCTCCATCTTCACCACACAAAGTATTTAAATCATGCACAACCCCGATGACAAGCCAAGCAATTGTTTCATACTCTAACTTTTTCAAAACTTTTTCAATCTTCACGCAATACATGAGCGTGAGCCATGGATATAGCACTATAGGTGGAATAGAATGGTGGTTGTGGAGAAGACAAAAAGGAGGGGAAGATAGTCTCACATCAACTAGGCGTATCGACGGGCTATGGGGATGCCCATCAATAGATATCAATGTGAGTGAGTAGGGATTGCCATGCAACGGATGCACTAGAGCTATAAGTATATGAAAGCTCAAAAAGAAACTAAGTGGGTGTGCATCCAACTTGCTTGCTCATGAAGATCTAGGGCAATTTGAGGAAGCCCATCATTGGAATATACAAGCCAAGTTCTATAATGAAAAATTCCCACTAGTATATGAAAGTGATAACATGAGAGACTCTCTACTATGAAGATCATGGTGCTACTTTGAAGCACAAGTGTGGTAAAAGGATAGTAACATTGCCCTTCTCTCTTTTTCTCTCATTTTTTATTTGGGCCTTTTCTCTTTTTTTGTGGCCTCTTTTTATTTGGGCTTCTTTGGCCTCCTTTTTTTTCGTCCAGAGTCTCATCCCGACTTATGGGGGAATCATAGTCTCCATCATTCTTTCCTCACTGGGACAATGCTCTAATAATGATGATCATCACACTTTTATTTTTCTCATAACTCAACAATTACAACTCGATACTTAGAACAAAATATGACTATGTGAATGCATCTGGCGGTGTACCGGGATATGCAATATGACAATGATGGAGTGTGTCATGATGACCTAGATGGTGGAAAGTTGCATGGCAATATATCTCGGAATGGCTATAGAAATGACATAATAGGTAGGTATGGTGGCTGTTTTGAGGAAGGTATATGGTAGGTGTATGATACCGGCGAAAGGTGCGCGGTATTAGAGAGTCCAGCAAAGGTGGAAGGGTGAGAGTGCTTATAATCCATGGACTCAACATTAGTCATAAAGAACTCATATACTTATTGCAAAAATCTAGAAGTTATAAAAGCAAAGTATTACGCGCATGCTCCTAGGGGATAGATTGGTAGGAAAATACCATCGCTCGTCCCTGACCGCTACTCATAAGGAAGACAATCAATAAATAAATCATGCTCCGATTTCGTCACATAACGGTTCACCATACGTGCATGCTACGGGAATCACAAACTCTAACACAAGTATTCTTTAAATTCACAACTACTCAACTAGCATGACTTTAATATTATCACCTCCATATCTCAAAACAATTATCATGCTTCAATATTTTCTTAGTATTCAACACACTCAAGAGAAAGTTTCACAATCTTGAATACTAAGCATATTATTATTGAGCAAATTACCATGCTATTAAGAGACTCTCAAAATAATTTAAGTGAAGCATGAGAGATCAATAGTTTCTTTAAAACAAATCCACCACCATGATCTAAAACATCTAAGTGAAGCACATAGAGAAAAATTATAACGCTCAAAAGATATAAGTGAAGCACATAGAGCAAAATTATCTAGCTCAAAAGATATAAGTGAAGCACATAGAGTATTTTATCAAATTTTAATTCACGTATGGCTCTCTCAAAAGGTGTGTACATAAAGGATGATTGTGGCATACTAAGACACAAAGACACAAATAATACAAGACGCTCCAAGCAAAACACATATCATGTTGATGAATAAAAATATAGCTCCAAGTAAATTACCGATGGAAGTGGACGAAAGAGGGGATGCCTTCCGGGGCATCCCCAAGCTTTGACTTTTTGGTGTCCTTGGATTATCTTGGGGGTGCCATGGGCATCCCCAAGCTTAGGCTCTTTCCACTCCTTGTTCCATGATCCATCAAAAGAATTCACCCAAAACTTGAAAACTTCACAACACAAAACTCAAAATAGAAAACTCGTGAGCTCCGTTAGCGAAAGAAAACAAAAGACCACTTCAAGGTACTGTAATGAACTCATTATTTATTTATATTGGTGTTAAAACTAATGTATTCCAACTTCTATATAGATTATAAACTATTTTACTAGCCATAGATTCATCAAAATAAGCAAACAACACACGAAAAACAGAATCTGTCAAAAACAGAACAGTCTGTAGTAATCTGTAGCTAGCGCAAGATATGGAACCCCAAAAATTCTAAAATAAATTTCTGGACGTGAGGAATTTATCTATTAAACATCTTCAAAAAGAATTAACTAAATATCACTCTTTAAATAAAAATTACAGCAGTTCTCGTGAGCGCTAAAGTTTCTGTTTTTTACAGCAAGTTCAACAAGACTTCCCCCAAGTCTTCCCAACGGTTCTACTTGGCACAAACACTAATTAAGCACAAAAAACACAAAAAAAAACAAAGGCTAAATAATTTATTTATTACTAAACAGGAGAAAAAGGCAAGGAATAAAAATAAAATTGGGTTGCCTCCCAACAAGCACTATCATTTAACGCCCCTAGCTAGGCATAAAAGCGAGGATAGATCTAAGTATTGCCATCTCTGATAGGCAATCCATAAATGGCTCTCATGATAGTTTCATATGGTAATTTTATTCTATTTCTTGGAAAGTGTTCCATGCCCTTTTTTAATGGAAATTGAAATCTAATATTCCCTTCCTTCATATCAATAATCGCACCAACCGTTCTAAGGAAAGGTCTACTAAGAATAATAGGGCAAGAAGGATTGCAATCTATATCAAGAACAATGAAATCTATGGGCACATAATTCCTATTTTCAACAATAAGAACATCATTAATACTTCCCATAGGTTTCTTAATAGTGGAATCCGCAAGATGCAAGTTTAGAGAGCAATCATCAAAATTACGGAAATCTAGTAAATCACATAAAGTCTTGGGAATAGTAGAGACACTAGCACCCAAATCACACAAAGCATAAAACTCATGATTTTTAATTTTAATAGTTGGTTCCCACTCATCATATAGTTTTCTAGGGATAGAAACTTTCAACTCAAGTTTTTCTTCATAAGATTGCATCAAGGCATCAACAATATGTTCGGTGAAGGCTTTATTTTGACTATAAGCATGTGGAGAATTTAGCACGGATTGCAACAAGGAAATACAATCAATTAAAGAGCAACTTTCATAATTAAATTCCTTGAAAATCAATATAGTGGGTTTAGCAACATCTAGATTTTTATTTCTTTCAATCCCACTTTCATCAAATTCATCATTAAGATCTAAATACTCCGAATTTTTAGAACGCCTTCTAGGTAAAGGAAGATAATATTCAGTTTCATCAAGATTAATATTGCAAAACAAAGATTTAATAGGGGATACATCAATAACTTTTAGATCTTCATCTTGATCTTCATAGGAATTGGAGGAACACGCTTTAATAAAGGCATCTTTGGAAGCACGCATCCTAGCGGTTCTTTCTTTGCACTCATCAATGGAAATTGTCATGGCTTTGAGAGACTTATTGATATCATGTTTAAGAGGAATAGATCTAAGCTTTAAAGAATCAACCTCGAGAGAAATTCTATCAATGTTTCTAGCCAAATCATCAACTTTAAGCAATTTCTCCTCAAGCAAAGCATTAAAAATCTTTTGTGAATTCATAAACTCTTTAACACTATTCTCAAATTCAGAGGGAATCTTATTATAATTTCCATAAAAGTTGTTGTAGGAATTCCCATAATTATTAGAAGAACTACTAGGATATGGCCTAGGATTAAAATTCCCTCTATAAGCGTTGTTACCAAAATTATTCCTACCAACAAAATCCACATCCATAGATTCGTTGTTATTCTCAATCAAAGTAGACAAAAGCATATCATTAGGATCAGAAGAAACACTCTTAGTAGCAAATAATTTCATAAGTTCATCCATCTTTCCACTCAACACATTGATTTCTTCTATCGCATGCACTTTTTTATTAGAAGTTCTTTCAGTATGCCATTGAGAATAATTAACCGTAATATTATCTAGGAGTTTAGTAGCATCTCCTAAAGTGATTTCCATAAAAGTGCCTCCCGCGGTCGAATCTAAAAGATTTCTAGAAGCAAAATTCAATCTGGCATAAAAATTTTGTATAATCATCCACAAATTCAAACCATGAGTAGGGCAATTGCGTATCATTAATTTCATTCTCTCCCAAGCTTGTGCAACATGTTCATAATCAAGTTGTTTAAAGTTCATAATACCGTTTCTAAGAGAGATGATCTTAGCGGGAGGAAAATACTTAGAGATAAAAACATCTTTGCACTTGTTCCATGAATCAATACTATTCTTAGGCAAAGACGAAAACCAAGCTTTAGCACGATCTCTAAGCGAAAAAGGAAATAGCTTCAATTTAATGATATCATTATTGACATCTTTTTTCTTTCGCATATCACGTAAATCAACGAAGCTATTCAGATGAGTAGCGGCATCTTCACTAGGAAGGCCGGCGAATTGATCTTTCATAACAAGATTCAACAAAGCAGTATTAATTTCACAAGATTCAGCATCGGTAAGAGGAGCAATCGGAGTGCTAAGGAAATCATTATTATTGGTATTGGTGAAGTCACACAATTTAGTAGTATCTTGAGCCATCGCGACAAACAAGCAATCTAACACATGAGCAAACAAAAAGCAAACGGGCAAAAAGAGGCAAATAGAGAGGGAGGATAGGAAGAGAGAGGGCGAATAAAACGGCAAGGGTGAATTGGGGGGAGAGGAAAACAAGAGGCAACTGGCAAATAATGTAATGCGAGAGATAAGGATTGTGATGGGTACTTGGTATGTAGACTTTTTGCGTAGACTCCCCGGCAATGGCGCCAGAAATCCTTCTTGCTACGTCTTGAGCTTGTGTTGGTTTCCCCGAAGAGGAAGGGATGATGCAGCAGATTAGCGTAAGTATTTCCCTCAGTTTTTGAGAACCAAGGTATCAATCCAGTAGGAGCCCACGCTCAAGTCCCTCGTACCTGCACAAAGCGATAGCTACTCGCAACCAACGCGATTAGGGGTTGTCAATCCCTTCACGGTCACTTACAAGAGTGAAATCTGATAGATATGATATTTTTGGTATTTTTGGTATAAAGATGCAAAGTGAAAATTAAAGCAAAGTAAAAAAGCAAAGCAAGATTAAAGTGATGGAGATTGATATGATGAGAATAGACCCCCGGGCCATAGGTTTCACTAGTGGCTTCTCTCAAGAGCATAAGTATTCTATGGTGGGTGAACAAATTACTGTTGAGCAATTGACAGAATTGAGTATAGTTATGAGAATATCTAGGCATGATCATGTATATAGGCATCACATCCATGACAAGTAGATTGAAACGATTCTGCATCTACTACTATTACTCCACTCATCGACCGCTATCCAGCATGCATCTAGAGTATTAAGTTAAAAACAGAGTAACGCCTTAAGCAAGATGACATGATGTAGAGAGATAAATTCATGCAATATGAAATAAACCCCATCTTGTTATCCTCGATGGCAATGATACAATACATGCCTTGCTGCCATTTATGTCACTGGGTAAGGACACCGCAAGATCGAACCCAAAGCTAAGCACTTCTCCCATGGCAAGAACTACCAATCTAGTTGGCCAAACCAAACGGATAATTCGAAGAGACTTGCAACGATAACCAATCATACATAAAAGAATTCAGAGAAGAGTCAAATATTATTCATAGATAGACTTGATCATAAACCCACAATTCATCTGTCTCAACAAACACACCGTAAAAAGAAGATTACATCGAATAGATCTCCACAAGAGAGGGGGAGAACTTTGTATTGAGATTCAAAGAGAGAGAAGAAGCCATCTAGCTACTAACTATGGACCCGAAGGTCTGAGGTAAACTACTCACACTTCATCGAAGGGGCTAGGATGATGTAGAAGCCCTCCGTGATGACGGCCCTCTTCCGGCGGAGCTCCGGAACAGGCCCCAAGATGGGATCTCGTGGATACAGAAAGTTGCGGCGGTGGAATTAGGTTTTTGGCTCCTGTTTTGATCGTTTGGGGGTACGTGTGTATATATAGGAGGAAGAAGTACGCCGGAGGAGCAACGAGGGGCCCACGAGGCAGGGGGCGCACCCCCACCCTCGTGACCGCCTCTTTTGTTCCTTGGAGCAGGGTCCAAGTCTCCTGCATCACGTTCGGTGAGAAAATCACGTTCCCGAAGATTTTATTCCGTTTGGACTCCGTTTGATATTCCGTTTTTTCGAAACACTAAAATAGGCAAAAAACAGCAATTCTGGGCTGGGCCTCCGGTTAATAGGTTAGTCCCAAAAATAATATAAAAGTGGAAAATAAAGCCCAATATAGTCCAAAACAGTAGATAATATAGCATGGAGCAATCAAAAATTATAGATATGTTGGAGACGTATCAACTACCTCCTTGCGTTTCGAGTCTGCATAACTCTTCTGTCTGGACTGAGCTACTTTCAGTCCATCTCGAATCACCTTAACCTTCTCCTCGGACTCCTTAATCAAATCCGGTCCAAACAACTGGCGGTCTCCAACTTCATCCCACATCAACGGTGTTCAGCATCTTCTTCCGTATAGGGCTTCAAATGGTGCTATCTTCAAATTGTCCTGGTAGCTGTTGTTGTACGAGAACTCTGCGTAGGGTAAATTATCATCCCACTAGACCCTTAGTCTAGTGCACAAGCTCTCAACATGTCCTCCAGAATCTGATTGACTCTCTCAGTCTGTCCATCTGTCTGTGGGTGAAAAGCTGTACTAAACTCTAGCCTGGTTCCCAAGGTCTGGTGCAGTTGGTGCCAAAACTTTGAAGTAAACTGTGTCCCTCTGTCTGATACGATGGTCCTCGGAACTCCATGCAAACATACGATCCTGGTCATATATATCTTGGCCAACTTTGCACTTGTATATGTGGTTTTCACTGGGATAAAGTGAGCTACTTTGGTCAAGCGGTCCACTACTACCCAAATAGAATCATATCCCGATCGGGTCCTGGGTAATCCGGTGATAAAATCCATGCCAAGCTTATCCCACTTCAATTCGGGTATCGAAATAGGCTGTAGTAATCCTGCTGGCTTCTGATGTTCTTCCTTCACTCCCTAACATACATCACATACGGCTACATACTCGGCAATATCCTTCTTCACTCCAGTCGACCAGAAACGCTCTTTCAAATCCAAATACATCTTGGTGTTTCCGGGGTGTATCGAGTATTGTAAGTCGTGAGCTTCCTGTAATATCAACTTTCTGATCTCGGCATTATTGGGCACAAAAATATGGTCCTCAAATCACAAGGTGTCGTGCTCATCCTCACGAAAACATTTGGCTTGGCCTTCACTCATCTTCTCCTTTATCTTGATAATTTCTTTGTCATCCTTCTGGGCTTCTCGAATCTTTCCCAACAAGGCTGACTAAACTTCCATGGTTGTAACAAAACCTTTGGGAACAATCTCTAAACGTAGCTCCCTGAAATCTTCTGCTAACTCCTTTGGCAATCCTCCTGTTACTAAGGTATTGGCATAACTCTTTCGGCTCAAAGCATCTATGTAACGCCCTCGATTCAACTGTACACTAATCATACACACAAAGGTGTACGATCAAGATCAAGGACTCACGGGAAGATATCACAACACAACTCTAGACACAAATTAAAATAATACAAGCTTTATATTACAAGCCAGGGGCCTCGAGGGCTTGAATACATAAGCTCGAATACACAAGAGTCAGCGGAAGCAACAATATCTAAGTACAGACATGAGTTAAACAAGATTGCCTTAAGAAGGCTAGCACAAAAGCAACAATGGTCAAAAAGGCAAGGCCTCCTACCTGGGAGCCTCCTAACTACTCCTAGTCGTGGGCGGTCTTCACGTAGTAGCAGTCATTCTCCGGGTAGTAGTAGTCATTAGTGGTGTCGTCTGGCTCCTGGGATCCGTCATCTGGTCGCAACAATCGGGTATGGGGGGAAAAGAAGTAGCAAAGCAACTGTGAGTACTCATCCAAAGTACTCGCAAGACTTACATGAGATTTAAACTAAGTATGCATCTGTACCAAAGGAATGGGTTGTATTTGTGGACTAAACTGCAGAATGCCAGAAGGGGAGGGGAAAGCCTAGCCTATCGAAGACTAGCATCTTCTAGAAACCACCATCTTGCAGCAATAGGAGGGGGCAGAGTAGCATAAAGTAAAGTAGCAGTAATGTTATCAACCTCGGCCAGAGATCCTTTCTCGACTCCCTATGAGAAAGCAATCCCAGAGCCATACTATCCAAGTGTCAACACATTCCAAATCTCATCACCATCCAGTTCTAGTTGTATCGATCGGGATACAACTCCAAATGTCCGCTACCGTAGGACAGGCTATCGATAGATGTTTTCTTCCCTGCAGGGGTGCACCAATTTACCCACCACACTCGATTAACTCCAGCCGGACACACTTTCCTGGGTCATGTCCGGCCTCGGCCAAACAATACGCCGTAACCTGGCCTAGGCTTAATAGAGAGGTCAGGACGCCGGACTAAACCTATGCCCCCAGGGGTCATGGGCCATCTCCCCGGGAACTCCTGCATGTTGCGTGGGCGGCCAGTGAGCAGACCTAGCTACCTCCTTCAAAAAGGTAGGTGCTTACCAGTCCAACCCGGTGCGCGCCGCTCAGTCGCTGATGTCTATTAAGCTTCGGCTGATGTATACGACACAAAACGCCCATACAATGCCCACGTGATGGTTAGTGCTATCAGGCCAGAGGCCCCTCGGATCAAATATCCAAACCGTAGTGGATTAGGAGCACGCGGTAACGAGCAGAGACTCACGATCGATGTGACTCCGTCGCCCCATCTCGAGTACTTGCGGCAAGGGCTAAGAATGACCGGCCATGCCTCGTAAGTATCTTGCGGGCACCTTCCAGGTCAACCCGACTCCACATCACTCGCTATTAAGCTCGCGCGGGTACCTCTCAGGGCCAACCTGTCTTTAGTAACATGGCTCAGTGCAAAGTCATAGTAACCATAGTAACTATGTGTCTAACACCAAGGGGAAAACCCGAGGAATCACCCCCGGTGAATTCCACTTGATGTTATCATCAAGGTGAATGTAAGAGGAAATGATTAAGGAGGAAATCACCCTCGATGACCTCGATCGTATAGCTACAATACAAAGATCTCATCAGGAGTGATGTATGAGGTTCCACCCTCGGCACTCGATGGTAACTCTGCAAAGTCGTTCAACTAGAGGGGGTGATGTACGGTGTCGGGGCCTGGACGTCGATCACATTGATCGAGTCATCGAACATAAAGCGAGGCAACTGGGACAAGGTGGGGATCACTGATGGATCACTAACCAACCTATACTAAGCAGTTTAGGATAAGCAGGTAAGGTATGAAAGGAGGTAACAACAACAGGCTATGCATCAGAGTAGGATCATATAGAAAGCAGTAGCAGTTCTAATGCAAGCATGAGAAGGAAAGAAATAGGCGATATCGGAATTCTCAAGGGGGGGTTTGCTTGCCTGGTTGCTCTGGCAAGGAGGGGTCGTCGTCGACGTAGTCGATCATAGGGGCAACATCAATCTCGGGGTCTACCGGAGAGAAGAGGGGGAAGAAACAGTAAATACAGAGCAAACAACACATCACAAGGCATAACATGACGATAGGCAGAGCTAGGGTTGTCCTAACGTAATACTACACGTTGCAGACGAAGGGGATAAACATCCGAGGATGAATTCCTGGCGTTAGACGAATTCTGGACAGATGAAAGAGAGGGGACGGTTCCATGTTCAGCATGCTAGGGGCATGTGATAGGTGAATGGACCGTGCATTCGGATTCGCGGGATTTTTTTGAGCAACTTTCATATATAAAGTTTTCCGATCCAAGCTACGGATATTTTTCTAAGATTTTCCAAAGATTTGACAAAATTCTGGAATTATCCAAAAATATTAAAACGAATTAAAAACAGTGTAATACTTTTTATACACAGCAGTGGCCAGCCACAGTCAAAGACATGTGGGGCCTGGGTATAAGTTAACACAATAAAATTGACTGGTCAACAAGGTCAGTGGGACCCAGCTGTCATAGTCACATGGGCAACTTCAAAGAATTAACTAATTTAGTTAGGAGGGTGGGTCCTACTATCATAGACAGAACCCAAATTAGATTTATTTAAAACAAATAGTTAAACACAAAGTGGCTCGCACGTTATAGTCTACTGGTTGAACTAGTTAGGCAATTAGACTAAGACTAATCTATCTTAGTATTAAACAGGGGCAGCCCCATGTGCGCACACACGCACAACACGGGAGGCACGGGCCATAGCTATAGCCAGTCGGCCACTGCCCAGGCCAGCGCGGGCGCTGCCACGGGAGGGCGCCGGCACATGTGGGTGTGGGTGTGAACGCGCGCGCGGCGCGACGGCGGGTGTGGGCGGCAGCGGCGCAGCAGCAGTAGCACAACCAGCAGCAGGAAGGCACTCAGCGCATCAGCAATCGGCGCAGCCACAAGCGACAGCAGCAGTGACAAGAGCAATAGCAGTGTGAGGAGCAACAGCAACAAGCAGTATAAGTAGCAGCAGAGACAGACATCAGCGGCAGCAAGCACGCACCTACGCGTACGCGTACGCGGGAGCTCGGACGAGTCCATGGACGGCGACTACGGCAATGAATCGAAGGGGAAAAGTGGGTAATCAATGGAGGGCCTCACTTTGAGCACGACGGCGTGGTCGGGGAGGCCGGGGAGGTTGTGGTGGTGTAGATCGACGGTGACGACGGCGAGGCAGTGGCGACCGAGGCGGGGAAGACGGCCTTGGCGATGGCTACGCGGCGCCCCAGCTTGAAGCGGCGCCCTGAACGGACGAAGGCGACCATAGAGGACCTTCTAGACGTGCTCCTGAGTGACAGCGTCGACGGTGGCCGCGGCATCGACAGCGAAGAGCTCAATCAGGGCGGAGCTTTCGAGCTCGAATTACAGAGGAAGAGGAGGGGCGATGGGGGAGAGACGGGGGGAAAGGATGAGGGTGATCTAGGGTTTCAGCCCGGGGCAAGGGGGCGGCTTATAATCGGGGGCAGCCGGGCGATGGCCGCCACGATCCCCCCCCCCCCCCCCCCCGCGCGATAGGGAAGGTGCGGCTGGGCCGACATCTTAGCTAGATGGGCCATTGTGCCCAGTAGTTTAGGTCCTCCACGACTTCTTTTACCTTTTTCCCTTTTCCTTTCTCTGCCTCTGTTTTCTATTTAAATGAGCTACCAAACTAATTTTGTTAAATCTGGAACTTTGTACAAAAATATATGGAAACATTGTGAGGCTGCATAAAAAGTTTGGGGTCAAAAGGGGTTGCCTAACCATTTTTTGAAATTGAAAATGCCAATTTTAAATGCTGCTGGACCATTAAATAATTTCCAGGGGCACTTTCGGAATCCAAAAGAGGTTGGTTCCAACATGACAAATACTTAGGGATTATTTGCCACACTTTGAACATTTTAGTTTTCAGGTTTTTACAAATATGGATTTTTGACTTTAGATTGGATTTGAATTTGAATTGTGATTTGGATCAAGTGAAGATTAGCAACAATAACATGATGACATGGCACCATCAAAAGGGGATTACTGTAGCATGACACTGGGGGTGTTACAAATCTCCTCCACTACAAGAAATCTCGTCCCGAGATTTAAGGGGTGGAGTAAGGGGAAAAGACTCTGGACGGACGGAGCTCAAACCTGGGGACTAACTCAGTGAACATGGCAAAGAGGCATATCTCGAGTTGAAATTCAAGAAAGTCATCGAGAGCAAGGTGAGGTGCAATAAGAAGCTTCAACCTGGTAGACAATTGTTTGTTGCCTGAAACAAAGGATGAAAGGGGTTCAGAGCAATGGGAATAAGTATTGCGTATGATACCAAAATAGATCGCCTCTCGGAAGGCGGCTTGGGATTTTCATATGAAGCCAAGCGTGAGGAAAAACTTTTAGAAACAGGGGTATACATGGGAGTCGGGTTTTGATCCTGTGGAACTATGGGTTATGGGCCCACCATGTGGGTTAAAAGTAGAAAGGGGGCCGATAGCAAGGCATGTCAGATGATAGACTGCCAGGTATGTTGCCAACAATGTTGGTACCAAGGATGAGGAACGAAGAGAACCATTTTCATGCTCGTAAGACGAGGCAGACCAATTGGCAAAGTTCTCGTCCATCGGTGGTTACCGGAATGTCATCAACAATAATAACAGGGTCTTACTGACAGAGTTGTACACCGAGGTGCTTACTTAAGCAAGGATTTATCACTGCTCATACAAGTTAGATTACAAGAACGGTTAAACAAAACTATGGAAAGGAAAATATGATTATTATTTAATCAGACAAATGGAAAGGAAGAGGTATTTATACTCACATATTAGAGTATACCCTTCCAAAGGACAAGCAGAGATTGATATACCCATCAAGACAACAAGCATATAACGATTTGGGAAAAAGGGCGACAAAACTCTTGACATTACCATGCCATGGTGTTTAGATAATTGCACAAGAAACATTAGTATTGCGCTGCGAATGTTCTTGTTGATGAAAAAAGTACCACAGACATGCTTCGGGATAGCACTGACATGGTAATTAGAAGGTCTGCCTTTGGATTCACAAAGGATCCATCGAAAACAACTTATAAAATCAATCATACAATTTCAGCAAGGAAAAGATGAGGATGTGGCCGATGGATTCAGCAGCAATCCACCGACATGTGAAAAAGGATGTATTTCCAAAATTTATATGAACAAGTTTGTCTTGGGGGGGAGACAAGAATGTTGTCAACGATAACACAAATCATCGAGGGGCAAGGATTGTATTTCTCATCATGAATTCGATTGATATCCCGGAAGCGCTCAGAATGTTGATGATGATCACGACACATTTGTTGAGAGATTTCATGAAGATGTAATCGATCGAAGATGACATCAAGTCAAAGTGTAACGCCCTCAATGCGGCTATATCTCCCACGTGTCGAAGCACAACTTAGAGGCATAACCGCATTGAAAGCAATGTCACAAGTGAGGTAATCTTCACAACAAACCATGTAATAAATAAGGAAAACAGATGCATAGTTGGCTTACAATCGGCACTTCACACAATACATGAATAAAGCATTACATCATCCAGATACAATCAAGGTCCGACTACGGAACAAAAATAAAAGAAGACTACCCAAAATGCTACACAGATCCCCGATCGACCCCAACTGGGCTCCACTACTGATCAACTAGAACGAAACAACACAAAGGGCATGATCTTCATCGAGCTCCTCCTTGAGCTTGGTTGCGTTACCTACTCGGTAACATCGGCACCTGCAAACTGGTTTTGAAGTAAACTGTGAGTCACGGGGACTCAGCAATCTCACACCCTCGCGATCAAGACTATTTAAGCTTATAGGAAGGGTAAAACGTATGAGGTGGAGCTGCAGCAAGCGACTAGCATATATGGGGGCTAACATACGCAAATGAGAGCGAGAAGAGAAGGCAAAAGGACGGTCGAACAACTATGACCAAGAAGTGATCCTAGAACAACCTACGTCAAGCATAACTCCAACACCGTGTTCACTTCCCGGACCCCGCCGAGAAGATACCATCACGGTAACACACACGGTTGATGCGTTTTAATTAAGATAAACTTTAGGTTTTCTACAACCGGACATTAACAAATTCCCATCTGCCCATAACCGCGGGCACGACTTTCGAAAGTTCAATCCCTGCAGGGGTGTCCCAACTTAGCCCATCACAAGCTCTCACGGGCAACGAAGGATATTCCTTCTCCCAAGACAATTCGATCAGACTCGGCATCCCGGTTACAAGACATCCTCGACAATGGTAAAACAAGTCCAGCAAAGCCGCCCGAATGTGCCGGCAAATCCCGATAGGAGCTGCACATATCTCGTTCTCAGGGCACACTCAGATTGTCCAAACTTCCAGTAGGCTAACCCAGAGTTGCCCCTGGTGGCCACCGGCGGCTGACAGGCTGGACCAACACTCAGAGGAGCACTGGCCCGGGGGGGTTAAAATAAGATGACCCTTGGGAGCGCGACTCCCAAGGGAAAAGTAGGTGGTGGTGAGGCAGATGGTAAAACCAAGGTTGGGCCTTGCTGGAGGAGTTTTATTCAAAGCTAACTATCAAGGAGTTCCCATTATAACCCAACCGTGTAAGGAACGCAAAATCCGGAAACATAATACCGATATGACGGAAACTAGGGCGGCAAGAGTGGAACAAAACACCAGGCATAAGGCCGAGCCTTCCACCCTTTACCAAGTATATAGATGCATTAATTAAATAAGAGATATTGTGATATCCCAACAAAATATCCATGTTCCAACAAGGAACAAACTCCAATCTTCACCTGCAACTAACAACGCTATAAGAGAGGCTGAGCAAAGTGGTAACATAGCCAAACAACGGTTTGCTAGGACAAGGTGGGTTAGAGGCTTGACCTGGCAATATGGGAGGCATGATAAAGCATGCGGTAGGTATCGCAGTATAGGCATAGCAAAAGAGCGAGCATCTATAGCAAGCAAAGATAGAAGTGATTTCGAGGGTATGGTCATCTTGCCTGAGATCCCGCAAGGAAGAAGGAGTCCAAGAAGAAGGCAAATGGACGTAGACGAACGGATCCTCACAAACGCGACGTTATCGGAACTAACCCGAAGAAGCAACTCTAGAAAGAAGGAAACAACATAGTAAACAATCATCAGATAAGCACGGCATGATGCACAACCAAGTATGATGCATGTCCGGTTTAAATATGCATAGCATGGCAAAGGGCACAAACAAAAGTACAAGTTAAGTGGAGCTCAATATGCAACGAGTTGCATATTGACGGAACACCACATCAATTATTTAGTTCTCTCTCGTTTAGGTACCCAACAACATTAAATGTTGTTAAACATGGCAAGAGGTGAAACATGAGTAGAAAACATAGTTAGGCATTTTAAATGAGGCCGGAAACAACAACAACAACAATTCCGGTAAAACCCCACATGCATTTAGCAATTTAAAGCAAACAACAATCTTAAACATCTTAATGTTGTTAACATGACGCGGATGACATGTTCAAGTTTTTATGCAAGTTTTATTAAAAATTGAAATGAGCATATTATGAAGCATTTGTCACCATGGTGGAAAGAAAAGGGGGCCACGGCAACGATAATGAAACGGTGCCACGGCAACGTTCCGGTTCCGGTAACTCGATTGAGATAACGATGCAAAGGAGAAGTGTGGGGATGCGTGCAAAAGATGTTGGGGCGCTCCCGGATTCCGGGTGTCCCACAAGTTGGCGACAAGGAAACGAGTGACAAATTGGTCACGCTGCGAACACGAGCATCTCATACATCACACATGCATTCACTCATGGGCGGTCGTCTCAGGGTTATACCTTCGAAGCGTGCGTTATTGGAGAGGTTCGTGTCAAGCGGTGTAGTCGTTCACGATCGTTGTCGGTGTTCTGGGAACGGGGGTCCCCAGACTTGCCTGCCTGCAGCCTGCGGCGTGGCTCAAAGGGGGGCCCAGCACGGCCCATCTTCACGAACACAAACCCAAGACCCTCGCGAGGGGCCAAGCCTCGCGGGGCGGATGACGCGAAGCTTCCTCAGGCACGGCCTCGTCAGGCTAGCTCACGAGGAGGCGGAGAGATCAATGCGGGGTACCTCACGAGATGCCCATGACGCAAGCCATGACGACTCAGGGCGCCAGGCGGGTGCCAGCCCGCGCAGCGTCCTCCTTTACTCTTTGGTGCAAAGGGGGCAAGCGCAGCCGCGGAGTACCGAGGCATCAGGCAAAGGTTGCCATTTCGGTGCAACGAGACCAAGACCAGGAGGACTACGAGATGGAGGTCACCGTGGAGCCCAAGACAGCGTCATCACCAGAGCTTTGCGCAGGCAAAGACTACTTTTGTCAGGATAGCTTATACTTGTTGTCCCCCTTCAAATTAGCCCGCCATTGTTGGCTCCCTTCCCGCTCAATATTTGGGAAGAGGACCAGGGCCTCTATAAATAGGACCAGCCACCCACACAACAGGGGGGTCGATCGGTCGGTCGGAGGAGAGAGAGAGAAAGAGAGAGAGAGGTGGCTGAACTCCTCCCAGCAGTTCATCGCCTCAGCCAAGAACAGACCCTCGCAAGGCTGTTCTTCCTTGTATTGTTCATCATCATCAGCCCAAGAGGCAATCCACCACACCACACACTGGAGTAGGGTATTACACCACAACGGTGGCCCGAACCAGTATAAACCCTGTGTCTCTTGTGTTGTTCTTTTCTTAGTTTAGATCCTAGCATGGCGGAGGGGTGCAGGTAGGTAGGAGGCGAAATCTCCGCGCGCACCCCAGTGTTCGAACCTCAAGGGTCTGCCGGAACCCGAAATCCGACATTTGGCGCGCCAGGTAGGGTGCGCCGGAATTCGTCTTCCACCGCCCCGTTCTCCTCCGACCGTCACGCCCATGTCTGACGCTCGTCGGGCCCGCGCCGAGCGCCGGGCCGCACTCGCTTCCCGCGTCGCCCAGACGGCCCCTGTCGGCGGGCATCCACGTCGTTCCCCGTCACCTGTCGTCAACGCCGCCACCGGCCCGGCGGGGGACGAGCGGCAAGCATCGTCCCAGCATCCGTCCGTGCGGCAAGACGGCCGCACCGCAACTCCCTCGCTCGCCCCAGCTGGATCTTCGTCCCGCGCGCTCCGCGCACCCATGGAGGCTTGGGCTGCACTCATCACGGCAAACGAGCTTCTGTGCTACTGTCCCGTCGACGACGTCTACGAAGAATGGCTCGACCGCGTCGCCGAGCTTGTCCGCGCTACAGGGGGCTCTTTCGCGCCGTCCGTTCCGCTGCACCGCACCCCGCCCCGCGCGGGCAAAGAGGCTCTAGCGGCGCCCCGGCTGCCTCCTCCTCAAGAAGACGCCATGGCTCCAAGGCGCATGGCCCCTAGGTGGAACCCGCTCCGTCAGGTGCCAGCGCAGCAAGAACAGAGCTGCCAAGAAGTCCCTCGCCTGCCAGAAGCTGCCCGAGCGCTCCCTGCTCCAGCACGTCGCGACCATCCCCCTGCTCCAGCGCGTGGGGACATGCAAGACCAGGCTCTCCATCACCCAAGGCCTCCCGTGGCCACAGCAGGCTGCCGCGCCTACACCGCCGAACTACGCAGCGTCGCGTGGCCCGGCAAGTTCAAACCAGACCTGCCTCCTCGCTACGACGGCACGGCCGACCCTGCGGAGTTCCTCCAGCTCTACGAGCTGGGCATCGAAGCTGCCAACGGAGACGAGAAGGTCATGGCGAACTGGTTTCCCATGGCGCTCAAGGACGGGGCCCGCACCTGGCTCCTGAACTTGGCTCCAGGCACAATCTCCTTCTGGGAAGAGATGCGCACCCGCTTCATCGCCAACTTCCAAGGTACTCGCGACCGGCCACCCGCCGTGAGCGACATGCGCCGCATCAAGCAACAACCCGGGGGAACCCTGCAGAAGTACATCCAGCACTTCAACAACGCACGCCTCAAGATCCCCAAGGTGACTGAGGAGGCCATCACCTCAGCTTTCTCCGACGGCGTGCACGACGTCAAGATGAAGGAGGAGCTGGCGATGCATGAAGACCTGTGCACTTCCTTGGAGCTGTTCAACTTGGCAAACAAGTGTGCTAGGGCTGAGGAGGGGCGTCTCTCCCTCCTCGAGCTGCCTGCCGCAGACCCAGAAGAGAAGAAGCTCAAGGCCAAGGATGTGAAGCACAAGGGGGCTGCAGTGCTCGCGGCAGAACCAGACACCAAGCGGGGCAGAGATCAGCCCGAACCTCCCAAGGGCAGCCGATACTGCGTGTACCACGACCTCCACACCCACAACACCAACGAATGCCAAGAACTCCGAGCCGTGCGTGAAGGAAGGATCGGCCGTTGCCCCGACCGTGGTGACCGGGGCTACAGTCGAGGAGGAGGAAGAAACGCAGGATGCTAGGAAGACCATGGGCCGTGCCAAGGGTGGCGCGACCAACCTCGCGAGGATCACTGGCAAGACCCGCCTCGCGAGAGAGGATGGAGGGATCAGCCTCGCGAGGGAGACTGGAGGGATCAGCCTCGCGAGGATCGCCCGCTAGGCAACGCAGGCCTCCCACCGCTGCCGCCGCAGCCAAGGAGAAACGAGGACCACCATCAGGACAAGGAGGCTGGGGGCTTCCAGGAGCCGCGCGCGATCGCCTACATCCTGGGCGGAGCTCAAGCCCCAGCCTCTCAGCGCATCTTCAAACAGTTCGCCCGCGAAGTGAACGCAGTACTCCCCAGACTCGAAGCCACACGCCCTCTCAGGTGGTCAGCGTGCGCCATCACGTTCAGCTCAGCAGATCAGCTCAAGTGTGCGGCAACAGCCGAAGTCCTCTCGATGCTTTGTTCCCCAATCATCAGCAACGTGGTGGTCACCAAGACCCTCATCGATGGTGGGGCAGGGCTCAACGTCCTGTCGGTGGAGACGTTCAACAACCTCCAAGTGCCCTACAGCCAGCTTCAGCCAACCAAGCCCTTCTCCGGTATCACTGACGGCTCCACGGTCCCGATTGGGCAGGTCCGCCTCCCTGTCACCTTCGGGGCACGCGACAACTACCGCACCGAGCTCATCGACTTCGACGTCGCTCACATTCGCCTGCCGTACAACGCCATCCTTGGGTACCCAGCGCTGGCCAAGTTCATGGCCGTAACTCACCACAGTTACAACGTCCTCAAGATGCCAAGAAGCGGCGGAGTCATCACGGTGCCCTGTGAAGAGAAGGACGCGGTGTGTTCCCTGGAACGAGCCTTTCAGGCCGCGTCACTGGAAGACCTGGGTCGTGGAAGTAGGAGGCCTCCCGAGACCACCCCCAAGAAGAAGAAGACATCGTCCGGCTCGACCACTCAGGAGGCAGGCCCCTCTGGGCCCGCGCCTGCCCAGGGGGAGCCTCCCTCCATCGCATAGGAAAGCGCGCCCGGCGCCCTCCTCAGGCAGGGCTCGGGGGCTCTCCCTGGAGGGCCACCGACCTAGCTAGGGTCACGAGGGAGGCGCTTGGGCACCACATGGAGGCGTGTTTTGAAGCACGTTTCCCTCAAGAAGGAGCAAGGCAAGGAGATCCAGACCCACAGGAGTTCGTCAGCAAGGCCATTCAGGAGCTACAGGAGTCAAGAGTCATGAGAGGCGCCCGCCGCCTACCAGCAGTGGCCCCCCATCCAGGCGAGGATGGTGGGCTGCGCGTCTGCATCTACATACCAGAGCTCAACCGAGTCGTCTCTCTGGAGCGCCTCTGGCCCTCGCGAGTGGGGCGCTGCGGAGGTCTACCCCATAGCTACGTTCGCATGCCTTACGTCTTGCCGAACGCGGCTGACGCGTACCAGCGCCTCATGAGGGGCATCACGGAGGCACGAGAGGCCAGGCGTTCCGCAGCCCTGGCAGAGATGGAGATGGCCCGCGAGGAGCCGCCAGCGCCTCCGGAGCCTCCCGAGTCCCCTGGCCCTGGGGGCTCGTGAGGATCGGCTCCCGCAGCCCCCCGAGCCTGCTACACCAACACCCCTTCGTCCCCAACATCATCAGGTGACATCTTTCGAGTTTTACTTACAGCTGGGAGCGCCCCCAGGGCTGCATTATTCCCAGGCCGCGTGGGTCCGTCCCTGCGGCGTGTATCCCTTTTATTTCGCGTCGATTAGCTTACCTTGTTGGGGGCGCCCCTCAGGCTGCATGATCCCCAAGCCGCTCGGGCCAGGCCCAGTGGTATGTATCCCATTTGCATTTATTTCCGATTATGCGTTAGACCCACCATGCTTGATTATTTGATGCCGGTCCACGGCACCTCTTCTCCTCCATGCCGACTACTTGCACGTTAAAGGGGGGCACCTGAGCATCGCGACTCAGGGCTCTTACTGGCTCTCCAGCCCTCACCCTCTGGCCTTGTCCATGGCATCGCGACCTGGCATACCAGCGGCGGCTGAGACCAGCTCGAGGGCCGGGATCCGAGGATGTAGAGTGCCGACATCTAACCAAATTTGCAAGGACACATCACAAGATAAGGCCCAGTGCCAGGCGCAACCCGCCTAGAGGTAGGGCCCGTGAGTCCCGCGCTGGCTCACGGGTGCCCAAATACACCTCGCCAGGCCCTACCGTGCCAGCCACGTGTCAGGGCGGGGCTGTACACGCCCCGGGGCTCCTCCCGGAGGGGGGCCCCTCCCATGTACCAGTGGAAGCATCATGCTCCGCGCTGGCTGACGACACTGCCGAGGAGCGGCTATGCCCGTACACATACGGTAGCACTATGCTCCGCGCTGGTGATAAACAACTGAGGGTGGCCCCCGGGCCGCATCAACCTCAGGGAAGAAAGAAAGTATGATAGGATCTAATGTGAGTATCGATATTCAACTAGAGGAAGAAAGAATGCAAGGAGATCCGATTATAGAAACAACTGACTAACTCAAAGCTCAATTGCAAAGGAATTATGAATTCCAAGACAAGGGATCAGAAGCAATGCTCTGATTAGGGATGGATAGGTAGAATAGCCTTAGGGGTACAATCGATGGTGATTTGATAGGTCGAGATCCCGCACATGTTAAAATGACGTCTGAACCAGAAGGATGAATTCTAGGATCTGTTTGAGGATTGTGAGCATTCACAACATATTGTATCAACGGACTCAAAATGATAATAACAAAGGATGACAATAAGATTACTAGACTTATGGTATTAATCATAATGTAAGCAAGCAAGAAATTCAAGAACAATAGGCTATTGAGGATTTTCACAAGAACGAATGGTATTACAAAGACTTTTGTGAAGTACATGAATAAACTGAGGATGAGCGGATACTCGGTAGGTGCACAAAGTTATCCGTAGGGGTATTCAGGTGACAAGGAACTGCAAGGCGGTAAGCTCAAACGATTCTCGGGACAAAGGAGAGCAGTTCAAGGCATCTTGTAATAACAAGAGCAACTGGGGACTAAGGTAAGAATGGCAAGTGCATGTAGAAATCTATAGGGATTTATCGGTGGTCGGGAATAGCGATAAGTGGTGGGCACAAGGTCTCGAGAGAATAACGGAGAGTATATTCGGAATCTTCTGGTGAAGCAGACCATCATCTGGAATGAAGGGGCTCTCCGGGAGAAAATATTTACAAGCACCTAGAGTTAGAGTTAGCAAAATTATTTAACCCGAATAGAAGAGAGATCAAAGTCCCAGAGCATAGACGAGGAATAAAAGATCCTAATACCACCCATATGGCGACGTGGGCCCGTAAGACACACATCCTAATATCAAGATCAAGGACTCACGGGAAGATATCACAACACAAATCTAGACACAAATTAAAATAATACAAGCTTTATATTACAAGCCAGGGGCCTCGAGGGCTCGAATACATAAGCTTGAATACACAAGAGTCAGCGGAAGCAACAATATCTGAGTACAGACATGAGTTAAACAAGATTGCCTTAAGAAGGCTAGCACAAAAGCAACAATGATCGCAAAGGTAAGGCCTCCTACCTGGGAGCCTCCTAACTACTCCTAGTCGTCGGCGGTCTTCACATAGTAGTAGGCATCCTCCGGGTATAGTAGTCATCAGTGGCGTCGTCTGGCTCCTGGGATCCGTCATCTGGTCGCAACAATCGGGTATGGGGGGGAAAGAAGTAGCAAAGCAACCGTGAGTACTCATCCAAAGTACTCGCAAGACTTACATCAGATCTAAACTAAGTATGCATCTTTATCAAAGGAATGGGTTGTATCTGTGGACTAAACTGCAGAATGCTAGAAGGTAAGGGGAAGGCCTAGCCTATCGAAGACTAGCATCTTCTGGAAACCACCATCTTGCAGCAACAGGAGGGGGCAGAGTAGCATAAAGTAAAGTAGCAGTAATGTTATCAACCTCGGCCAGAGATCCTTTCTCGACTCCCTGCGAGAAAGCAATCCCAGAGCCATACTATCCAAGTGTCAACACATTCCAAATCTCATCACCATCCAGTTCTAGTTGTATCGATCAGGATACAACTCCAAATGTCCGTTACCGTAGGACAGGCCATCGATAGATGTTTTCTTCCCTGTAGGGGTGCACCAACTTACCCACCACGCTCGGTTAACTCCAGCCGGACACACTTTCCTGGGTCATGTCCGGCCATGGCCAAACAATACGCCGCAACTCGACCTAGGCTTAATAGAGAGGTCAGCACGCCAGACTAAACCTAGGCCCCTAGGGGTCATGGGCCATCTCCCCGGGAACTCCTGCATGTTGCGTGGGCGGCCGGTGAGCAGACCTAGCTACCTCCTTCAAAAAGGTAGGTGCTTACCAGTCCAACCCGGCGCGCGCCGCTCAGTCGCTGATGTCTATTAAGCTTCGGCTGATGTATACGACGCAGAACGCCCATACAATGCCCACGTGATGGTTAGTGCTATCAGGCCAGAGGCCCCTCGGATCAAATATCCAAACTGTAGTGGATTAGGAGCACGCGGTAACGAGCAGAGACTCACGATCGATGTGACTCCGTCGCCCCGTCTCGAGTACTTGCGGCAAGGGCTAAGAATGACCGTCCATGCCTCGTAAGTATCTCGCGGGCACCTTCCAGGTCAACCCAACTCCACATCACTCGCTATTAAGCTCGCGCGGGTACCTCTCAGGGCTGACCCGTCTTTAGTAACATGGCTCAGTGCAAAGTCATAGTAACCATAGTAATTGTGTGTCTAACACCAAGGGGAAACCCCGAGGAATCACCCCCGGTGAATTCCCCTCGATGTTATCATCAAGGTGAACGTAAGAGGATCCACCCTCGAGGTTCACACTTGAGGGGTTGCACGACAGAGCCAAAACGGAAGTGATTAAGGAGGAAATCACCCTCGATGACCTCGACCGTATAGCTACAATACAGAGATCTCATCAGGAGTGATGTATGAGGTTCCACCCTCGGCACTCGATGGTAACTCTGCAGAGTCGTTCAACTAGGGGGGTGATGTGCGGTGTCGGGGCATGGACGTCGATCACGTTGATTGGGTCATCGAACATAAAGCGAGGCAACTGGGACAAGGTGGGGGGTCACTGATGGATCACTAACCAACCTATACTGAGCAGTTTAGGATAAGCAGGTAAGGTATGAAAGGAGGTAACAACAACAGGCTATGCATCAGAGTAGGATCATACAGAAAGCAGTAGCAGTTCTAATGCAAGCATGAGAGGGAAAGAAATGGACGATATCGGAATGCTCAAGGGGGGTTTGCTTGCCTGGTTGCTCTGGCAAGGAGGGGTCATCGTCGACATAGTCGATCACAGGGGAAACATCAGTCTCGGGGTCTACCGGAGAGAAGAGGGGGGAGAAACAGTAAATACAGAGAAAACAACGCATCACAAGGCATAACATGACGATAGGCAGAGCTAGGGTTGTCCTAACGTAGTACTACACGTTGCAGATGGGGGGGGGGGATAAACATCCGAGGATGAATTCCCGACGTGGACAAATGAAAGAGAGGGGACGGTTCCATGTTCAGCATGCTAGGGGCATGTGACAGGTGAATGGACCGCGCATTCGGATTCGTGGGATTTTTCTGAACAACTTTTATATATAAAGTTTTTCAATCCGAGCTATGGATATTTTTCTAAGATTTTTTAAAGACTTGACAAAATTCTGGAATTATCCATAAATATTAAAACGAATTAAAAACAGTGTAATACTTTTTATACACAGCAATGGCCAGCCATAGTCAAAGACATGTGGGGCCTGTGTCCAAGTCAGCACAATCAAATTGACTGGTCAACAAGGTCAGTGAGATCCAGCTGTCATAGTCACATGGGCAACTTAAAAGAATTAATTAATTTAGTTAGGAGGGTGGGTCCTACTGTCATAGACAGAACCCAAATTAGATTTATTTAAAACAAATAATTAAACACAAAGTGGCTCGCACGTCATAGTCTACTGGTTGAACTAGTTAGGCATTTAGACTAAGACTAACCTATCTTAGTATTAAACAGGGGCAGCCCCATGTGCACACACACGCACACCACGGGAGGCACGGGCCATGGCTACAGCCAGTCGGCCATTGCCCAGGCCAGCGCGGGCGCTGCCAGGGGAGGGCGCCGGCACATGTGGGTGTGGGTGCGGACGCGCGCGCACGGCGCGACGGCGGGTGTGGGCGGCAGTGGCGCAGCAGCAGTAGCACAACCAACAGCAGCAAGGCACTCAGCGCATCAGCAAGCGGCGCAGCCACAAGCGACAAGAGCAATAGCAGTGTGAGGAGCCACAGCAACAAGCAGTATAAGTAGCAGCAGAGACACACATCAGCGGCAGCAAGCACGCACCTACACATACGCGTATGCGGGAGCTCGGACGAGTTTGTGGACGGCGACTATGGCAACGAATCGAAGGGGAAAAGTGGGGAATCAGCGGAGGGCCTCACTTTGAGCACGACAGCATGGTTGCGGAGGCCGGGGAGGTTGTGGTGGTGTAGATCGACGGTGACGACGGCGAGGCAGTGGCGACCGAGGCAGGGAAGACGGCCTTGGCGATGGCTACGCGGTGCCCCAGCTTGAAGCGGCGCCCTGAACGGACGAAGGCGACCGTAGAGGACCTTCTAGACGTGCTCCCGAGTGACGGCGTCGACGGTGGCCGCGGTACCGACAACGAGGAGCTCAATCACGGCGGAGCTTTCGAGCTTGAATTACAGAGGAAGAGGAGGGGCGATGGGGGAGAGACGGGGGGAAAGGATGAGGGCGATCTAGGGTTTCAGCCCGGGGCAAGGGGGCCGCTTATAATCGGGGGCGGCCGGGCGATGGCTCCTGTAGCGAGGTGGAAGATTGGGAAGGTGCGGCTGGGCCGGCATCTTAGCTAGATGCGCCATTGTGCCCAGTAGTTTAGGTCCTCCACGACTTCTTTTACCTTTTTCCCTTTTTCTTTGTTCTGCCTCTGTTTTCTATTTAAATGAGCTACCAAACTAATTTTGTTAAATCTGGAACTTTATATAAAAATATATGGCAACATTGTGAGGCTGCATAAAAAGTTTGTGGTCAAAAGGGGTTGCCTAACCATTTTTAGAAATTGAAAAGGCCAATTTTAAATGCTGCTGGACCACTTAATAATTTCCAGGGGCACTTTCGGAATCCAAAAGAGGTTGGTTCCAACATGAAAAATACTTAGGGATTATTTTCCACACTTTGAACATATTAGTTTTCAGATTTTGGCAATTATGAATTTTTGACTTTAGATTGGATTTGAATTTGAATTGTGATTTGGATCAAGTGAAGATTAGCAACAATAACATGATGACATGTCACCATTAACAGGGGATTACTTTAGCATGACACTGAGGGTGTTACAATCTGCTACGACATTGGTCTTTCCTGGATGATAGTGCAACTTCATATCATAATCCTTTATAAGCTCCAACCATCTCCTTTTCCTGAGGTTCAACTCCTTCTGTGTAAAAATGTACTTCAAACTCTTATGATCTGTGTACACATCACAATGGTTCCCAGTAAGAAAATGTCTCGAGGTCTTGAGTGCATGTACTACGGCTGCCAACTCCAAGTCATGTGTGGCATAATTCAACTCATGCGGTCGAAGTTGTCGTGAGGCATATGAAACAACTCTTCCATCTTGCATAAGTACTCCTCCAAGTCCTAAGCGAGAGGCGTCACAATACACTTGGAAATCCTTGTGTATATCCGGCAAGATCAGCACTGGGGCTGTAGTCAAACATTTCTTCAACTCTTGGAAACTTGCTTCACATTCCTCAGTCCAATGGAACTTGGTGTCCTTCTTCAGCAACGCCGTCATAGGCTTCACAATCTTAGAGAAAATTTCAATGAATCTCCGATTGTATCCCGCGAGTCCAAGAAAACTACGGATCTCTCCAACTGAGGTGGGTGCCAACCATTCAGTGACCGATTGAACTTTGGTGGGGTCTACTACTATACCTTCTCCTGATATAACATGTCCAAAAAATCCAACTTCCTTCAACCAAAACTCATATTTGCTGAACTTGGCATACAACTGGTGCTCCCTGAGTTTCTCCAGAACTAAGCGCAAATGCTCCGTGTGTTCCTCTCCATTCTTTGAGTATACTAAAATATCATCAATGAACACCATGACAAACTTATCCAAGAACTCCATGAACACCTTATTCATCATACTCATGGAATAGGCAGGGGCGTTGGTCAATCCAAATGACATAACCGTATACTCATAAAGCCCATACCTTGTGGTAAATGTTGTCTTAGGTATATCCTTTTCTCGAATCCTCAGCTGGTGATAACCTAATCACAGGTCGATCTTCGAAAACACTTTAGCTCCTTACAGCTGGTTAAACAGATCATTGATCATCAGCAGTGGATACTTGTTCTTGATTGTCACTTCATTCAACGCCCGATAATCAACAACCATTCCTAGAGATTTATCCTTCTTCTCAACCAATAGCACTGGGGCTCCCCATGGGGATGAACTCCATCGAATGTAACCTTTCTCCAATAACTCCTTAATCTATTTCTTGATCTCCTCCAGATCATTCACGGGCATCCGGTATGGTCTCTTTGATATAGGCCCGGTGCCTGGCAACAACTCTATCAAAAACTCGATGTCTCGATCTGGCGGCATGCCTGGTAACTCCTCTGGAAATACATTTGGGTAATCCTTCACAACAGGCACTTTCTTCTGAACAACTCCCGTGAGAGAATGTACTTGGGTTCTCCTTGGCGCATGCCTGGATACATACTTGATCCTTTTTTCCTTCGGGGTAGTAAGCAGAATTGACTTACTGGCGCAATTGATGTTTCCTCCATACATCGACAGCCAATCCATTCCTAGTACCACATCTAATCCTTGCGACTCCAGAATTATCAAGTCAGAGGGGAAAACATGACTACCTATGGTTAATGGCATCTGAAAACATCCACTGCGTGCCATATACTCGGCTCCGGGTGAGGTTACTAGCATAGGTGTCTTAAGAACTCTAGTGGGCAACTTATACTTATCCACAAATCCCCTTGATATGTATGAATGCGATGCACCAGTATCAAAAAGAACGATTGCAGTAAACGACTTAACTAAAAACTTACCCGATAACTGCATCTGGTTGCTCTTCAACCTCCTCCACATTCATGTGGTTCACTTGTCCTTTGTTAAATGGATTGGGCTTCTTCCCAGAGCTCCCATTACCATTTCCGTTCTTCGCTTCAGGGTACTCCGTGGCATAGTTTCCAGTCTTCCCGCACTTGAAACAAGTAACGTGGCTTAGATCCCTCTTGGCGGGTGTGGCCGGATTAGAACGGTTCTGATTGCTTCTTGCTCCATTCCCATTCCCATTCCTTGGGCCATTATGATTATGGGAACTTCCTCCATTGTGAGTGTGGCCTCCATGGTTATGGGTAAGCCCTCCCGAGTTTGGGGTAAAGCGAGGCTTTTGCTGAGCTCCTGAATTGTACTTTCCTTTTCCATATTTCCTATTGCGGCTCTCTATCTGTTGTTGCTTCCCTTTGATCATGAGAGCTTTATCTACCAACTCCTGGTAGTTGTTAAAATTTTCCACCATTAACTGTATATTCATCTCATCATTCAGCCCTTCCATAAACTTCTCCTGCTTCGCGGCATCTGTGGCCACATCATCTGGAGCATAGAGGGATAACTTACTAAACTCCTCCACGTACTGGCCTACATTACGGTTCCCTTGCGTAAGTTGTGAAACTCATGCTTCTTCATGCTCATAGCTCCAATGGATACGTGGCTGTGCGGAATGCTTGCTGAAACTGCTCCCAGGTGACATTGGCTATAGGAAAAGTGGATGTGTAATTCTCCCACCATGCGGCTCCTGGTCCATCCAATTGGTGTGCGGCAAAACGCACCTTCTAAGTATCTGTGCAACCTATGATGGTCAACTCCCTTCCAATCTTGCGCAGCCAATTATCAGGAACTATTGGCTCGGTGCTACTGGAAAACACCGGCGGCTGCAGCCTCAGAAAACGGGCTAAGTTGTCAACTGGGGGTGGTGGCGGTGGGTTGTTGTTGTTGTTGTTGCCTTGGTTTTGAACTAACAACTACATCAAGGCATTTTGCTGCTGGATCAACTGAGTGAGCTCCGGTGGGAAAGCAAAACCGGGGTCACGTCTCGGAGGCATCTGATGGGTTTAGAGGGAAGAGATTAGAATAGAATGAGGTCTAATGAGAAAACACTACCCATATGCACATGAGACAAACACAATCATATCATATCACTCAATCAATCAAGCAAGGACATACAGTCGGTCTAACTATCGTTACAGTGTTCGGACTACTAATATTTACATGGGGGGTACTGCTAATAGTATGGGGGTCTACTAGAAATTTTGATCGGTGGAAGACTCCATGATATCTGCTCCAGCTTCGTCTTCATAATCATCATCACTACTATTCGGGTCGGAGTCGGTGTCGTCTATGATGATGTAGTCTTCAGAACGAATCTCCTTGGGTTCGTTGTCTTCTCCTCCTGGCGCAGGGTCTCCCATAAAAACTCCTAGCTTCCTGGTCATGTCGTCATTCCTCTCCACAAGTATCATCATTTCCTCATATCCATCACGTGTAGACTTAAGCTCCTCTTCTAGCTTCGTGATCTTGATCATCGCCTTCTTCAAACCTATCATGCTTGCGCACATCTGGTTCTCCTGGCGACAAATGTGGTGTGGTGGTTTACTTCCTGGATGAATGCTGCAATGGACCTGTCCTTCCTGGTGTTGATCATCTCCCATTGCTCATCTCAGCGCCCACATATCTGGTAGATTGTGTCCTTCAGCTCCTTGTGGTAAACTTCGCCGATGCGTCCTATAGCAATGTGGGCTTCCATACTCTTGCCTAGACTCTAGGTGGGTGCATCAAAGGAAAACTCTATGGGTTTAATGACTGATGGGAATGTCCTTCCTGGAACTTGAACTCGAATCATCCATCGCTCCTCTTCTAGTAAAGTGGCGGTGTAGGTCCCGGTGAAGCTTGGTATTCCAATGTTCAGATACTTAGTGACTTCCTTCAAGTGTCGTCCAAAAGGTGTGTCTTCATCCGGTTGTGCAAACTTGTTCCTCGTATCCGCCATCTTAAAGAGTTGAAAATGGAGAGGTGTCAGAAATAAGTAGAGAAGAGTGGCCTATGGATTTTCTTAGTGCCCGTGTCCTACATTCAGCGTGTGCTCTGATACCATCTTGTAGCGACCCGACCTCAAACGGTCAAGTCTCTGTGCTTCAGTGTCATCCCTAGATCGGTAATGCTGACACACAAAGTACTCGAAGGATTTATAACAGAGTGGCAATCACACACTTATTACATCGAATGTCTCACGAGAGAACTTATTACAATAAATGTGGCTTAAGGCCATCTAACATGATAATAGTGGAAGGCCTGGAAGATAAAGTGAGTCCATCAACTCCAACGGCATAGCTAAGTGCATGACAAACGACCTATCGCAACTTACTCCTCATCTGAAAAGTCTACAACATGATACGTTGCAGCCCGAAAATGGGTCAGCACATGGAATATGTTGGCAATGTAACACAAGTGAGTAATGAACAGATAAAAGTTATCACTACATGCATATATGGCTGGTGGAGGCTGTATGGTTAATATGTTTTGCGAAAAGTCAATTTTTTCCTACAACAAAGGAAATATATTTTATTTAACTATCATGGTTGTTGAACAATATTGAGAAGGTTCCTCCAACTCAATCTCAATTAAAAATAATTATCAACCCAACAAATTAATTTAGAGTGATGAGATCCTTATGATAATCCAAGAGCCAGATACTCAAGATGTCCATAACCGGGGACACGACTAACCATGATTAGTTTATACTCCCTGCAGAGGTTTACGCACTTTTCCCCACAAGACTCGATCTCCTCCGTTGGATTTCTCGCACTACAGGGTGTTTGAGAAACGGATGACCGAGACATAATCTTTCAGAAGCATTTGCTCTCTACTCCGGGCGTACCGGTACACCTACAATCCCCTACATCTGCTAGTCCACCTCTTCAAGAACTCATGCAACTTACTCAACTATGCCAGAGCCCATAAAAGCTTGTGGCTGCACACGGAAGTTTCTAGCATGAATAGTATTATGATCCCTTTGAGCCTGGGTGTCGGACCGTAGGATGATCACATGGGTACTCCGGGATATCCTAGGACAGCACTGGATTCTCCAGGTGCCCACAAGCAATCCACCCAGATGTGTACGAAAGTTGCCACCTTAAGTTGAACCATTAATTAACAACTCACATCTGTTATGGATACGCTCAAACCCAATCCACGTCTACGAGCATAGCATGGCAATATAAGCATATCGTAGAAGTAACTCCCAAGGGTTTGATAACAAAACAGGTAATAGGTTCTACCTCATTATCTACTTCCCAGACCCACATGTTAAGAGATCCTACTCATGAAATGTGTGAAGATTGAAACTAATGCATAAAAAACTAGGTGATAAAGGGGCATGATGAAAGTGTTACTTGCCTTGCTGTTGATTCGTGAAACCTAGAGACTCGTAGTAGCACGCTTCGTACTCCGGGTGTTCTATCGCAAACAAACAATAGCATACATAAGCAATCAAGCAAGGATGCACGGGTAAAACTCAAATAATAAGATCTAACCAGAAAGTTCAACTGAAGAACTCTGGTTTGCAAAAAGAATCAAATCAAACGGAGCAACGAAACTCAAACTGCGAAAGAAACAAGAGCCCATTACTAATCTGGACTAAATTCCAATTTTACAGTACCAAAATCTTGTTCAAGTTGGTTAAACAGAAAGAGGACTTTGAGACGAAGATCCAGGCACTTGAATCGCGTGATTCCGATAAACGAGCGAAAAGATAAACTAAAACAAAAATCAGGGCAGAAATCGCGATCGAAAATAATCGTAGATAAACCCTGGAAAAAGAAAACTGATGAACAGGCTAACGAATGAACGTTCGCTATCTGCGGTTAACGGGCAAAAATCGTTCGTTAAAACGAACGTACGAACGGGCGTTCGCTAAAATCTAAACCGGAATAAAATAAAAGCGATCTAAAAAAACACATCTAGGTTTTCGTATAAAAACTGAACAGTTTTTAGAATAAAACCGACAGCTACCTCACGAATCAGGACGGTGGCAGCGGCGGGGTCGGTGGCGGGCGGCGGGGTGGCGACGGGGCGGTGACACGGCGTCGGGGCGGCGGCGAGGCAACGATGGCGAGACGACGCAGCGGCGGCGAACTCCGGTGGCGGCGAACTCCTGCGGTGGCGGCGCGGATTTCTAGGTGGGTCGGGCGCTAGGGTTTGGGGCTAGGGCGGCTCAGGCCTCGGCCTTAAAAAGGTCGGCCGGGTGCAGTGTCCTAGTCGGACACGGCCCGGTAAGACGGTTGACTTTTTTTTCTTTTTAAAATAATTTCGATGCATAGAAAAACAAAAAGAAGAAATACTAAACAGACTCCAAAAATCCTGAAATAAATTTTCCCCGTCCTCTAAAAATATAGCGGACATGGTGAACATTTATTTGTGCCTCTAATACAATTTTGAAAAACCCATATTTTTCTTAATTCAAATAAAATAGCGATAAAACCCCAAATAAAAAAACAAATTGATTTTAATATTTTCCTCCAACATTTCATTTATTTTGGAGAAGTCGTATTATCTCCTCTCATATAATTTTAAAATGAAATATTTTTTGGGAGAAAATTAATTGAAACCAAAGTGATCATTGTTTCAATATTTGATAAAACTCAAATATGAGAACGAGGGAAAATCCCCAACTCTCTCCGAGGGTCCTTGAGTTTCTTAGGATTTTGAGGATCACAAAACGAAATGCAATAAAATACGATATGCATGAATGACCTATGTATAACATTCCAAATTGAAATTTTGGGATGTTACACTTCACCCTTGTCGTTTTATTCGCCCTCTTTTTCCGTCCCCCTCTCTATTTGTTCGCCTCTTTTTCGCTTGCTTCTTGTAGCCATGTGTCATCGTGGCTAGTCCTTCTATCATCGTTAGTACTCCCGATCATGAAGTTCTTAATTTTAAACAAAGGGAGGGAGAAAATCTAAAACATGCTTGGCATAGAATTTGCAATGCTCAGAATAGATCTACTAGGAAGCAACCCACTTCCGTTCTTCTTTGCAATATTTATGTAGGCATCACTCCTTGGAATAGATATATTCTTGATACCATTACCGGAGGGAATTTCTTGGGTAGCCATACTTTTGATTCTTATAATGCTATGATAGATTTGTTTGGCCCACCATCTCTTTTGGTTAATGGAACTGTTTTAACTTTGGAACATGTGATGCAAAGGCTTGAAATTATTGGAAATAAAGTTGCCTCTGTAGAGTTGATTGAAAATTTGGATAAAAAGATCCACAATCAAATCACTCAATTTGGATCTAAGGTAGGGGTTACTCTGAATTATTTTAAGGAAAAAGAACCTATAGTTAACGAAAGAATAGATCAAGATTCCACAAGAATTGGTAAACTTGAGGATATCATTTCTAATTTAGGGTCTGCCTTTTCATCCATTTGAAATACTCCAAATCCTCCTACCACCAAGATTGATAAATTAATGTATGTTCCTAAAAATAAGGGTGAATCTTCTAGTAAGGAAAATGCGGGTCTCAAATCAATAAGTGTTCACCCCAACTTCTTCAATATCATTAGGGAACCTCTTGCTACAAATGAATTTCTTGATTTCTTGCCTAGGATTTTGATCATTAATAAAAAGAAGGAAACTCCAAATGTTTATAAGTGCTCCATTTAAGAATTGGATACCAAAGATGATAATACCTAGATCTATTCTTGCTTTTATGCCTAGCTAGGGGCGTTAAGCGATAGCGCTTGTTGGGAGGCAACCCAGTTTTATTTTTGTTTCTTGCTTTTTGGATCTATTTAGTAATAAATAATTCATATAGACTCTGTTTAGATGTGGTTTTATGCTTTTAATTAGTGTGTGTGCCATGTAGAACCTTTGGGAAGACTTGGGGAAAGTCTTTGCGATCTTGCTGTAAAAAACAGAAACTTTAGCGCTCACGAGATTTTCTGCCATTTTTTACTGGAGAGTGAGATTACGTTGATTATTTTTTCAGATGATTAATAGATAAATTAACCACATCCAGCAATTTATTTTAGAATTTTGGGGGTTACATAAGTATTCGAAACCTACAGATTACTACAGACTGTCCTGTTTTTGACAGATTCTGTTTTTCGTGTGTTGTTTGCTTATTTTGATGAATCTATGGCTACTATCGGAGGTTATGAACCATAGAGAAGTTGGAATACAGTAGGTTTAACACCAATATAAATAAATAATGAGTTCATTACAGTATCTTATGATGGTGGTTTATTTTCTTTTACTAACGGAGCTCATGAGATTTTCTGTTTAAGTTTTGTGTTGTGAAGTTTTCAAGTTTTGGGTAAAGATTTGATAGATTTTGGAACAAGGAGTGGCAAGAGCCTAAGATTGGGGATGCCCATGGCACCCCAAGGTAAAATTCAAGGACAACCAAAATCCTAAGCTTGGGAATGCCCCGGAAGGCATCCCCTCTTTCGTCTTCTTCTATCGCTAACTTTACTTGAGGCTATATTTTTATTCACCACATGACATGTGTTTTGCTTGGAGCGTCTTGTATGATTTGAGTATTTTATTCTTAGTTTACCACAATCATCCTTTATGTACACACCATTTGGGAGAGACACACATGAATTGAAATTTATTAGAATACTCTATGTGCTTCACTTATATCTTTTGAGCTAGATAATTTTGCTCTGGTGCTTCACTTATATATTTTAGAGCACGGTGGTGGTTTTATTTTATAGAAATTATTGATCTCTCATGCTTCACTTATATCATTTTGAGAGTCCCTTAAACATCATGGTAATTTACTTTGGTTATGAAACTAGTCCTAATATGATAGGCATCCAAGATGGGTATAATAAAAACTATCATAGGAAGTGCATTGAATACTATGGGAAGTTTGATACTTGATAATTGTTTTGAGATATAAAGGTGGTGATATTAGAGTTTGCTAGATGAGTAATTGTGAATTTGATAAATACTTGTGTTGAAGTTTGCAAGTCCCGTAGCATGCACGTATGGTAACCGTTGTGTAACAAATTTGAAACATGAGGTGTTCTTAGATTGTCTTCCTTATGAGTGGTGGTCGGGGACGAGTGATGGTATTTTCCTACCAATCTACCCCCCTAGGAGCATGCGCATAGTGCTTGGTTTTAGATGACTTGTAGATTTTTGCAATAAGTATGTGAGTTCTTTATGACTAATGTTGAGTCCATGGATTATATGCACTCTCACCCTGCCATCATTGCTAGCCTCTTCAGTACCGTGCATTGCCCTTTCTCACCTTGAGAGTTGGTGCAAACTTCGCTGGTGCATCCAAACCCTGTGATATGATACGCTCTATCACACATAAACCTCATTATATCTTCCTCAAAACAGCCACCATACCTATCTATTATGGCATTTCCATAGCCATTCCGAGATATATTGCCATGCAACTTTCCACCATTTCATTTATGACACGCTTCATCATTGTCATATTGCTTTGCATGATCATGTAGTTGACATCGTATTTGTGGCAAAGCCACCATGCATAATTTATCATACATGTCACTCTTGATTCATTGCTCTTCCCGGTACACCGCCGGAGGCATTCATATAGAGTCATATTTTGTTATAGTATCGAGTTATAATCATTGAATTTTAAATAGATAGTAGTGTGATGATCATCATTAATAGAGCATTGTCCCAAATAAAAAAAGGAATAAAGGCCAAATAAAAAAAGAAAGGCCCAAAAAAGAGAAAATAAATAAAAAGGGGCAATGCTACTATCCTTTTTTCCACACTTGTGCTTCAAAGTAGCACCATGATCTTTATGATAGAGAGTCTCTTGTTTTGTCACTTTCATATACCAGTGGGAATTTTTCATTATAGAACTTGGCTTTTATATTCCAACAATGGGCTTCCTCAATTTCCCTAGGTCTTCGTGAGCAAGCAAGTTTGATGCACACCCACTTAGTTTCTTTTGTTGAGCTTTCATACATTTATAGCTCTAGTGCATCCGTTGCATGGCAATCCCTACTCCATGCATTGACATCAATTGATAGGCATCTCCCTAGCCCGTTGATTAGCCTCGTCCATGTGAGACTTTCTCCTTTTTTGTCTTCTCCACATAACCCCCTATCATTATTCTATTCCATCATAGTGCTATATCCATGGCTCACGCTCATGTATTGCGTGAAAGTTGAAAAAAGTTTGGGATTACTAAATTATGAAACAATTGCTTGGCTTGTCATCGGGGTTGTGCAAGATGAGAGCATTCTTGTGTGGTGAAAATGAAGCATGACCAAACTATATGATTTTGTAGGGATGAACTTTCTTTCACCATGTTATTTTGAGAAGACATGATTGCTTAGTTAGTATGCTTGAAGTATTTTTATTTTTATGTCAATATTAAACTTTTGTCTTGAATCTCTCAGATGTGAACATTCATGCCACAATAAAGAAAATTACATTGAGAATTATGCTAGGTAGCATTCCACATCAAAAATTCTGCTTTTTCTTACCTACTCAAGGACGAGCAGGAATTAAGCTTGGGGATGCTTGATACATCTCCAACGCATCTATAATTTTTGATTGTTCCATGCTATTATATTATCTGTTTTGGATGTTAATGGGATTATTTGTACACTTTTATTTATTTTTGGGACTAACCTACTAACCCAAGCCCCAGTGCAAATTGCTGTTTTTTTGCCTATTTCAGTGTTTCGCAGAAAAGGAATATCAAACGGAATCCAAACGGAATAAAACCTTCGGGAGAGTTATTTTTGGAACAAACGTGATCCAGGGGACTTGGAGTGGATGTCAAGCAACCAACAAGGAGGCCGCGAGGCAGGGGGCGTGCCCTCCCCCCTCATATAGCCCGAAAACATCCAGGAGCACCACGAAACCCTATTTCCACTGCCGCAACCTTCTGTACCCAAGAGATCCCATCTTGGGGCCTTTTCCGGAGCTCCACCGGAGGGGGAATCGATCACGGAGGGCCTCTACATCAACTCCATGGCCCCTCCGATGATGTGTGAGTAGTTTACCTCAGATCTTCGGGTCCATTGTTATTAGCTAGATGGCTTCTTATCTCTCTTTGGATATCAATACAATGTTCTCCTCGCTCTTCTTGGAGATCTATTTGATGTAACTCTTTTTGCGGTGTGTTCGTCAAGATCCGATGAATTGTGGGTTCATGATCAAGTTTATCTATGAACAATATTGATTCTTCTCTGAAATCTTTTATGTATGATTGGTTATCTTTGCGAGTCTCTTCGAATTATCAGTTTGGTTTTGCCTACTAGATTGATCTTTCTTGCAATGGGAGAAGTTCTTAGCTTTGGGTTCAATCTTGCGGTGTCCTTTCGCAGTGACAGTAGGGGCAGCAAGGCACGTATTGTATTGTTTCCATCGAGGACAAAAAGATGGGGTTTATATCATATTGCTTGAGTTTATCCCTCTACATCATGTCATCTTGCCTAATGCATTACTCTGTTCTTATGAACTTAATACTCTAGATGCATGTTGGATAGCGGTCAATGTGTGGAGTAATAGTAGTAGATGCAGAATCGTTTCGGTCTATTTTTCGCGGACGTGATACCTATATACATGATCATGCCTAGATATTCTCATAATTATGCGCTTATCTATCAATTGCTCGACAGTAATTTGTTCACCCACCGTAATACTTATGTTATCCTGAGAGAAGCCACTAGTGAAACCTATGGCCCCCGGGTCTATCTTTTATCATATAAGTTTCCAATCTATTTTATTTTGCAATCTTTACTTTCAATCAATATCATAAAAATACCAAAAGTATTTATCTTATTATTATTATCTTTATCAGATCTCACTCTCGTAAGTGACCGTGAAGGGATTGACAACCCCTTTATCGCGTTGGTTGCGAGGTTCTTATTTGTTTGTGTAGGTACGAGGGACTTGCGTGTAGTCTTCTACTGGATCAATACCTTGGTTCTCAAAAAGTGAGGGAAATACTTACGCTACTTTGCTGCATCACCCTTTCCTCTTCAAGGGAAACCCAACGCAGTGCTTAAGAGGTAGCAGGATTCATGTTGTCTCCTTTGGGCAGCGGCGGTGGTTTAAGAGGGAGAGGAGTGTGCGACAGGGATTTAGGTTTGGACGAGAGGGCCCGCGCGCTGTGACTGCATCAAAATCAAAATCAATTTACCCTTCAATTAAGGAAGTCACCCCACATTAACTAGTCTCCTTTTATTCTGGGTTATAATTGACCATGATTTTCACAAATAAAATATATGTTATACGTTGCAAAAATAATATAATTTGAAAGTACATTCATATATGAACCAAACGTTACAATTTTTGGTGACATGCATTCACATTTTGGTTGTCAAATACAGTACGTGGTCAAACTTTGACCCAAAATACGCAAAACAAAAAAATACTTCCAAGACCAGCGCCACTCCTCTCCTGTTCCAATCTAAATCCAGCACCGCTCCTCTCCTCTTCCATTTCAAAACCACCGCCCTCCTCTCCTATTCCAATCCAAAACCAGCGTCGCTCCTCTCCCGTTCAAATCCAAAACCAGCGCTGCTCCTCTCCTCTTCCATTCGAAACCACCGCCGGCGAGTGAAGGTGCTGTGGAGAAGTAGATTGATGGAGGATTACAACTGATACGTGAGGATCACAGACGGCGACCCTGTGAAGCTAGCTAGGATGTTGGAGCTACAGTCTTGGTTTGACAGCAAGGACCAACTAGCGGCGATGGCGACATCCATGGCCAAATATCTACAACAGAGAGAAAAGGCGGCGATACTCTCGAAGGTAGTCGCGTGGGAGTACATAGAGCTGCTCCTCTAGGCCATGGAGCAAACAAATTCACCGAATCCGATCGTGAGGGAGCGGTGGTGGGAGTGTCGATCCCAGATGGAGCATCCACCAGAGATTGAAGGATCGAGCATCTACAAGGTGCCGTTTGTGAGGGTGTCGTGCCAGAGCGAGCTAGTGGAGTCTTCATCGACCGAACCCAGCTGCAAGAGGAGAAAAGCAGTTGGCTCGATGACGCTTCCCCGGCATCCTCTCCCTCGCCGGTCACATCGTCTCATGGGGCAGATGTCTGCCGCCGAGGAATAGGAGGGGACTGCCCCCCAGCCCAATAGTCGAGCAGGTTGTGAATTGTTAGGAGGAGCTTAGTGTTGTCAGTATTTGCAGGTTGTGAATTGTGCTTTGTGTTGGGTATTTTGAGAGCACTTTCAGATATGAATGTCTTTTGAATTTTAGATTTGCAGTATTCAGCATATGAAGTATTTTATGAATTCTAGAGATCTATTTTTAGCACTTAAAAAATGTAGTTTCATAGGTGTATAAAAGTGAAGACAATGTGATTCGGAGATAAGAAACTGCAAGTTTCAGTTTCAGATAAGAAACTGCAAGTCAGTTTTAGATAAGAAACTGCAAGTTCAGTTTCAGATAAGAAACTGCAACTTTCAGAGGGAGAGCATTTATATTAACACGGCCTTTTCAAACAGGGTTAATATAATGTTGGAAGTTTTATTCATGGTCGAAATGGAACTACCAACCAGTTAACATCATGCTGATCAACATTCATGCGTAGCACATCTTCATATGATGCACAGTCAAAAAGATATGCTATTTTCAAAATGCCCACATAATGTCGAGTGTGCGAAAAACAGAGAAAACAAGGGATGAAGTTTTGCCAAGTGTTGGGCGTGGTGCGCATAGATGACAATGGGGACCCACATGTCAATACTGGCAGAGGCAAAAAAAATTGGAGATATTTTCCCTGCATCAGCTGGAATCGAACCCAGGCGGAACAGCTATCGGGTAGGGTCACTTGGTCGCTGGGCTAGTTTAGTACTTTCGTTACAAATAAGGCACATGCAGTCCGATCACCTCTTGCGCCTTTGTGCGCTCGCCGCGGCGCCGTTGTCTGCTGTAGTGAACATGCTGAACAAACGAGAGGAATCTGGAGAGGACTGTACATGGAGAGGCGGACAGTCGGGACCCACCAGGTCTATGGCCGTACGCAAGAAAGTGCCTCATCGAAAAAAACTTCCTCCTAATGCAGTTGGGGCCCACGGGTTTGTCAACATAGTTACATTTTTTAGGTGCTTCAACGTAGGAGATAAATTCACAACGAAGCTGTGGAGCTGGCGGGTAGTATCATTTATTATCACTAGGACAACAAGTATCCGCTGGGTTTTGGGCTGCCCCATCTAGGCTTTTTTTAACATGCGCAGCCCATGACATGCCGGTTTGTATTTTTTGGGGGGTCGTCATGTATTGACCAGCCTATGGACCTCCCATCCGAGGTTTTATTTTTCCTGAAACATCGGCAGCCCAATTTATGTATTTTTTGAAGAAAACGCAGTGGTCTGTTCTATATTTCTATATAAGAATAGGAACACATGGTCCAACTTTTGTTTCCCTTCTAACTATAATATATATATTTAAATTATTTTATATGTTATTATATATTATTGTTATTGTCATCATGTATTTAACAGATACGTACATATTTAAGAAAACAATATCCCACATCTTATTAACTTATAAAAATAATTTCTTAACAATAAAATACTGGATTTTTTTGGCAATGAAAATCCTGGTGATTGTGTACAAAAGCTTGGTAATATTTAAGGACCAATGTAATAATAAATCACTTATTATTTAAATATATTTATAACAAAATTCTCAACCCCTGTTTATTTATTGATAAACATTGTTGCGCCCAACCCAAACATTATATTAGAATCAGCCCAGCAAAGTTGTGTATTTCGAGAAAGTGCAAATGGCCTGTAATTTTTTAGGAGAAAAATAAATGGGCCGCATGGCCGCTACATTATTTGTTCACCCAGCCCAGCAAATAGACTGTAATTCTAAAAAATATCAAATTGACTGTAAATTATGAAAAAATGGGTTGAATACGTGCCACATTTTTGGAGGCTGAAATATGGGCCAATAGGTCGAAGCCAACGCAAGTCGTTGTCAACTTAGTCAACAAATGATTCTGACATCATTAGCCGTTGGATTTGCATCCAACGACCGGCATCTATATTCAATCTATCGTCTTCTTCCTCCAGCACCGCCGGGACTGCCTGCTCCCACCTCCTGCTGCTAGCAGCTCTGCTTAGCACGCTTCGCTGTGAAGCGCTACCCCACCGTTGGCCAGGCCATCCCTCCACCCTCCACACCTCCTGTTCTTCTCCACCGACTACCGAACCACACCGCACTAGAATGAGTTAACCCTCGTACAGCTCTCTGTCTGCGGCTCTACTCCCGTGTCTTCCCATCTCCGGCTCGTTGCTGTCCGAGGCCTCGCCGTCGTCCACCACCTTGGATGCGCTCGGCACGGAGTAGTCAACGTGGTCAACGGACGACATCCATCGAAAGTAGGCTATGCGTGGAGAGGCTGACAGCTGGGTCCATGGCCGCACGCAAGGAAATGCCAACTTATTACACGCAAAATAATGATTCCTCCACCTGACAGCTGGGACCCACCGGAAGGGCCTCTGTATTTTGCGAAAAAAACATCCCCCCCGTTGACAGGCCGGACCCACCATCTATCTTCGCACGCTAGGAAGTGCCTCCTGATTACGCACAAAAAAATGAATACCCCCTGCTAGTTGGGACCCACCATAGTGGGAGGCTAACTTGTGGGCCTACTAAGTTGACGGGGATGGAGGGCTTTGTCAACTTAGCCAATATGAACGATTCTAGCTCCAGTGACCTTACGACGTCCATCCAACGGTGGTAGTGCTTCTTCAACCTCTGGTCTTGTTGCTCCAGCCACCCAAACCAGCGTTGGTCGTGCCTCGTGCTCTTGCTTCCCGTGGCCGGCTGTGATGCCGCGGAGGCCTCACCGCCCCCTACTACTCCCACCGCTGGCCAGGCCCTGCGGCGACGACAGCCTCACACCGCAGCTGAACCAGTGAACCCTCGTACTCCTCTCTGCGTGGGCATCCACTGCCGCGTGTTCCCCGGCTCTACGTCATCCCCTTCCCAGGCCTCACCGTCATCCACCGCCCCGGTGCTCTCGCCGCGGCGTGGTTAACGTGGTCAAGGAACGACTTCCATCGGAAGAGTACTATACGTGGAGAGGCTGACAACTGGGTCCACGGCCACAGCAAGGAAGTGCCTCATTTCGTGGAAAATAATGATTCCTCCACCTGACAGTAGGGACCCACCAAATGGGCCACCGTATTTCGTGAAAAAAATGTTTCCCCCTGACTGTTGGGACCCACCAGCTACATTTTTGCATGCAAGGAAGTGCGTCCATATTACGGGAAAAAAATGATTCGCCCCCCTGAATGCTGGGACCCACCAGCTACATCTTCACACGCAAGGAAGTGTGTGACAGTCGGGACCCACCCGGTCGAAGCGGACATACTGGTTGATGTAAAGGCGTGCACGTGTGGTAGTAGAGGTGCGCACATGTGGTAGTAGAGGCGCGCACGTAGCATGTACACATACACAAAGTGGCCAGGGTGCAAGAAAGTAAATACGGCCACGTACGTACATACGGACGGGGTCTCGAACGCCTACTCACGCATACGTACGGCCAGGGCTCGTGTACATGGTTGTGGCTAGGTCTGAACAGAGAAACTGCATCATCTTCCTGTTCATGGAGAGGCAACGGAATGTGTCGTGTTCATCGGGAGGCAACGGAGCATGTGCTGTTCATCGGGAGCCAACCGGCTTGGACGGAACAGCCGATGGAAACGAGGCCTGGCGTATCGCAGAATGGAGGATATGTCCACAGTGGAAATGATATCCTGTTCATCGGGAGGGGTTTGGTGTACCGCAAAACGGAGGAAACGGACCTCCTACGGTCGAAATGGGGTCCTGTTGATCGGGAGGGGTGTGGTGTACCGTAAAATGGAGGAAACAGACTTGTGTTGAAGCGCTACGGTCAAAACAGGGGTCCTATTCATCGGGGGCGGGGTGGCGTACCGCAAAACGGGACTCCACGGGATACTGTTCATCTCCATCGTCGACCTCCTCTAGCCTCCACGGGCTACTATTCATCCACCGTCAACCTCCTCCAGCCTCCACCTGCGACTGTTCATCCACGGGCTCCTGTTCATCTAGCCTCCACCGGCTACTATTCAACCAGCCCTCTCCACGGGGTCTTGTTCAACGACCCCTCCATGGGCTACTGTTCATCCAGCCTCCACCGGCTACTGTTCAACCAGCCCTCCACGGGGTCCTGTTCATCCAGCCCTCCATGGGGTCCTGTTCATCCACCGGCTCGATCGATCGGGGTACTGTTCATCCAGCGGCAATGGCCTCTACAACCACGGGTTCCTGTTCATCCAACCCCCACTCGGAACTATTCATCCAAACCCCCCAGCAACGCTCACTGTTCATCCAGAGGTAGCATCGATCGGCTTCAGTTAGCAGCAGTAGCGAAGGAATCGCTCGATCGGGTTCAGTTAACAGCCATCGATCGATCGCTTGGGTTCGGTAATGCGTAGCCTGCAGTGCAATCGCTCGGGTTCAGTTAGAGACCAACGCCTCGCTCGGGTTCAGTTAGAGCGCAATGCCTCGCACACATGCGTGTAGGTACGAGAGAAACGCGCATCGCTCGGCCCCCAACCACCCACCGTAACCGGGAACTCCCCCGATATTTTCCTCGCCCTCGCTTCTACCACGGTTTTTCCCATAATGGACAGCCCAAAGAAAGTCATGCAGCTGCGTCTCCGGCCCGACTAGGATGAAAAGCCCATTTTCTGTCATGTTTTTTGTCATAGAAGTAGGACGCCACCACATCTATGATGATACCGGGTTTTGTCATAATTGTCGTCATAGAAGTGTCATAAGTATGACATATTTTTTTTCATTCGGCCCAGAGTGTCATGGGTGTGTCTTTTTTTTTGTAGTGATAGTGGATAGATTTTCTTTCTTGCTCCATTTGTACATATCATTACTTGTTATTAATACAAAATTACCATAAAACGATTGTTCTATGGTTCGTGCTTCAAAAATATGAAATCAAATCATACAGAAAGTAGTGCACTTTCAGGTATCTGGTATAGAAAAATTCATAAGGAAGGCATCGAGTCTTTGAACAAAAGAGTATTTCACGGTACATGGATGCAACTGTTGAAGAATAGGACGATGGGTATTTGATGGAAGAGAAACCCAAAATTCGCAAAACACTGTAGCAATTTTGCATGGGAAGAACACACACATGAATTAGGGAAGACGCGGGACAAGAGAAGGTATTGATTCGACATCACATAAAGGAAATTAATTGTAGAGCAGGAAAGCAAATATAAATAGAATAGGAGGAAGCAGTACTGGAACCGTAAAAGTTGGGAAAAGGGGTGTACCAATTTTTCATCGAAAAATAATTCATGAATTAGCGAAGGGGTAGGACAGGGCGAATGGATGAATGGTGATGACATAAAGGAAAGTAATTGGACAGAAGGAAATCAAATATAAAGTAAAGAAGAGGAAATAGAACTTAAACATAAGAGCAGAAGAAGACATGGACACAGGATGAAGAATATGAACAGTATAGGGAACTCGTGGGGATGTAGCAAACGCACAAGTAGAAAGACGTATAAAAAGTTGGTCCGCCGAAGTAATAAACATGTATATTGTCTTATATTCAATTCTATCCATTTTTTAACCAATTTCTGTGAAAGCATGTGTCTGAATCAGAAAAGTGTTAGGTGCTCCCATAACACGTAAGGTTAGGTGCTCCAAGTTCGTTTGAGATCCAATGGTCATCTAAGGATGCACTAGACCTGAATGTAATAATTGTACTTCTGAGAAGTTTTCTGCAAATATGCATGAGATCTCACTTGGCCTATGGTTCTTAGATCCAACGGTTGAGGAGCTCCTAGAGCACATAACATTAGGTTCTCCCATAGCACTAGATACTATCTGTGTCCATATGACGGCGTAGATCGACGAGTTCACATATTTCAGTACATCTGTGCCCCCCGCAGCTACACGCCCCTCCCAATTTTCATTTTAGTGGATGCTTTCAAGTGCAACAAATTCTTCTCCATAGACTCTAAAAATTCACCTGCCTCACAACCGTCCATCCCTGCTTTATGCATTAAAGATCTTTTGGGATAATTTCTAGATGAATTAGCAATGGTTTTCCAGTAATGTATGAATTGATTTAAAATTCAAGTATTCTGATAATTAGGATGAGTGCCAGGATTTTCTTCTATAGCACTATCCACATATCTAAAAGCATTTCCCCTCGGCCTTTTTTTTCCAGAACACACAAGTTGTGCCTCTTCTGTATTAAGGAGGAAAGGCAACACAAAGTTCTTTACAGATATTGAACATGCGTCCCTTTGAAACTATATTGTATTGATCCTAATTTCCATCATCGTCCACCAAACCACTCGCCCTGGCTAGTATCCATAGGGAGAATTCTTTCCTAGCTATAGACGTTAGGGAAACTCCAACCCCAAATGGTCTGCCCGCGTCCATTTGGGGGTAAACGACCACAAAATGTGGCCCAACACGTGGGAGCAAATGGACAAATGTCTATTTTCGGTCCGCTTTCGACCCATTCCCGGCCCAAGTTTCGGCCGCGCCTGCGTTGAATCGGACAGCGCACGGACGGATGGAACACACACCCTTATCCTCCCCTGGCCCACCCATCGGGGGAACACCCCACCCACTCTCCCTCCACTTCACTCAAAACCCTCCCGTGCCCTCCTCACTCCTCCATGGCTGGCGCCCCGATGAATCCCAGTGACCATGCCGTGGGCGCATGCCCCGCGATGAAGAATAAGGGTCCCAAGAAGGCGCAGTCGGAGCTCACACCAGAGGAGCTCACCAAGCTGGACACTGAATCGACCAGGAGGAGGAACCGGCGGACAAAGGTAGCGGAGAAGAAAGCCGCTCCCGGCTATGCTACCGAGGCGGCCGTGATGCGTGCCGCACAACACCAGGAAGATGTCGACAACAAGGAGTCCATCATCGCCAAGGCACATGCCCTCCTCATGTTAGGGTTGTGGTGACTCCCGTCGGTCATTCTCTCGGTAGCTACCATGGCCGCGACTAGCACAGGCTCCTCAGCCATTCGTCCGCAGCACTACCGGTCCCCGAGCTCATCCGTCACACCGGGGACCCACCGCTCCATGGCCATGGCCAGACCCGGTTCTCCACGTCACCGGACGGTAGCATGGTCGTGCCGGCCACCCCTTCATCCCGACCGCGGGCATCATCAACCTCAACGTGAGACATGGATATCATACTGGAGCTGGCCAGTTGTCCCATGGGATGCAAAGGAAGCGGCCTGGTCGATACTTACGGCCAACCTTTCCGGCACCTGCAAGTTGTTCGATGAAATGCCACTGTCGACGCCGACGGTCGACGACCCTGATACGTTTCCAACGTATCTATAATTTTTGATTGTTCCATGCTATTACATTATCTATTTCGGATGTTTTATATGCATTAATATGCTATTTTATATTATTTTTTGTACTAACTTATTAACATGGAGCCCAGTGCCAATTTTTGTTTTTTCCTTGTTTTTGAGTTTTACAGAAAAGGAATATCAAATGGAGTCCAAACGGAATAAAACTTTATGATGATTTTTCTTGGACCAGAAGACACCCACGGAGGTTGGAGGCCAAGTCAGAAGAGTTCCGGGGACTCCACAAGCCCCCAGGGCGCGCCCCTGGCTTGTGGGCCCCTCGAGAGTCCACCGAACTCCCTCTAAGTTCTATATATCCTCAAATATTCCATTATCAACAGAAGCGTCCACCAAAATACTTTTCCACTGCCGTAACCTTCTGTACCCATGAGATCCCATCTTGGGACCTTTTCTGGCACCCTGCCGGTGGGGTATTCGATCACGGAGGGCATCTACATCAACTTTGTTGCCCTTCCGGTGAAGCATGAGTAGTTTACCACAGACCTACGGGTCCATAGCTAGTAGCTATATGGCTTCTTCTCTCTCTTTGATTCTCAATACCATGTTTTCCTCGATGTTCTTGGAGATCTATCCGATGTAATCTTCTTTTTGCGATGTGTTTGTCGAGATTCGATGAATTGTCGATTTATGATGAGCTTATCTATGAATATTATTTGAATCTTCTCTAAATTCCTATATGCATGATTTTATATCTTTGTATTTCTCTTCAAATTATCGGTTTGTTTTGGCCAACTAGATTTATTTTTCTTACAATGGGAGAGGTGTTTAATTTTTGGTTCAATCTTGCGTGATTTCACCGAGTGACAATGTAGGGGTAGCGAGAGATGTATTGTATTATTTCCATCAAGGGTAAAAAGAGGGGGTTTTCATCATATTGCTTGAGTTTGTCCCTCTACATCACGTCATCTTACATAAGGCGTTACTCCATTCGTTATGAACTTAATACTCTAGATGCATGCTGGATAGCGGTCGATGTGTGGAGTAATAGTAGTAGATGCAGGCAGGAGTCGTTCTACTTGACACAGACTTGATGCCTATATTCGTAATCATTTCCTTAGATATCACCATAACTTTGCGCTTTTCTATCAATTGCTCGACAGTAATTTGTTCACCCACCGTATTATTTTCTTTCAAGAGAGAAGCCTCTAGTGAAACCAATGGCCCCTGGGTCTATTTTCCTTCATATATTTTCATATCTATATACCAAAAGTACCTTGCTGCAATTTATTTACTTTTATGTTTTAGTAATCTTTTATATCTATCTATATCAGATCTCGCCTTTGCAAGTGACCGTGAAGGGATTCACAACCCCTTTTTTGCATTGGGTGCAAGTGTTTGATTGTTTGTGCAGGTGCATATATTGGGGACTTGCGTGTTTCTCCTACTGGATTGATACCTTGGTTCTTAACTGAGGGAAATACTTATCTCTACTTTGCTGCATCACCCTTTCCTCTTCAAGGGAAAACCAACAAAAGCTCAAGAAGTAGCAGGAAGAATTTCTGGCGCCGTTGCCAGGGAGATCTACATCAAGCCTACCAAGTACCCATCATAAACTCTTATCTCTTGCATTACATTATTTTCCATTTTCCTCTCATTTTATTCTCCCCCACTTCTAAAACATTTTCAGAAAAATACAAAAATATTTGCCTTTTTATTCACCTTCTCTTTTGTCCTTCTTTTCGTTTGCCCATATGTCTTGGTTCATTTGTTTGTTTGCTTCGTATAATTATGTGTTTATTGAAAATCGGAAACAAGAGGGTTTATGGATCCACTTAAAGTTTTCTACTTGGATCATCTTTGGTCCATATGTGCTGGTGTTGAAACCCCAACTAGATTAGTTGAGGGAAAATCTTTAGATGAGCATGCTCATTTTGCTCGTCACCGTTTATCTGAAAAAGGGAGACTCTTATGGAATCAACTAAATTGTTTGCTATGTTTTGCTTGGAATCTTTGTGAAATTTGTGATTTTACTTGTTGCTCTAAGAACCCTAAAAAACACCTTCCCTACGTACGTTATTTTAATGATAATGAAATCTTATCTTCTTATGAAAGGGTGTTTATAGTTACTATGATAACGAATAAATTGAAGAATTTTTTTCTTTTAAGGGTGCTTATGTCGGTGTACTAGAGTAGGGGTACCCTATTACCCCGAACTCGTGCACGGGCAGTTGCAGCGCCCTGCGGCAAGGCTTGCCGGGTTACCGCCAGGACCCTCCGTGGTTCCCTTGAAGACCATTCAAGAACAAAGTATTCAAATCAAAGCCCCGGCAAGAGGAACTTGCCGGGAAGGCCAACTAAGGCCCCGGCAAGAGGAGCTTGCCGGGAAGAGACAAGACCCCGGCAAGAGGAGCTTGCCGGGAAGGCCACTCAAGACATACCAAGAAAGCTTGCCGCGACGCGCCCTGCGTCCCGGCAAGAACCGGCGAGCGACAAGCTTCCAGATGCGACAAGACGACGGCCGCGGCAAGGAGCATGCCGCGGGAAACCCCCACTTCGTGCCCGCGCTCCAGCTCACCTGCTAACGTGTCGCTCTGGGACTCTCCCAGAGCGCACGTGGCGGGAGGCCGTGCAGCTAGGGGTACGTGGTGGCAAACGGAGATGAAGAGAAGCCCATCGTGGCAAACGGTGGCACTCCTAACGGTCACCTTTTGCACTGTTTAGGAGACTCAGACAGGCATTTAATGCCTTTGTCCCCTGCCGTCAGAGTTAGGTAGGGCGCACTGTATCCACAGTAGCGGTAGCTGCACCTACCGCATCCTTTTCCATTTTTACCCTTCTTGTCTACGTTGCCCCCTGTCGGTGACCCCTTGAGAGTATAAAAGGAGGCCCGAGCGCAACGTAGAAAGGGGGTTCGAAGAATTCAGAGGCTCGAGCAGTTCGGCTCGTTCAACACCAGGAACACTCTCAAGCTCAGTCTGGCAGCGTCCATCGCTCCTGAGCAAGAATCCAATATACACAAACAAGCAGCAGTAGGGTTTTACGCATCCGTGCGGCCCGAAGCTGGGTAAAATCACCCGCGTGCACTGCCTCGATCCGCTCTTTGTGCGCTCTCCGCCCCCCACCGAACCGAAAAGGGGCCCTGTCCCCATAGGTGTTGGCGGGAATCAGCATCGCCCCCGACAGCTTATGAATTTGCTTCTTTGATTGAAAAGTATGATATTACTCTCTACAAATCTGAAAAAATTAACATACTTAATATTGCTATGAAAAGTATGCTCACAATGCCTATGTCAAAGAATTTATTGAGAGAATGACTGTTGCTTTGGAAGAAAATAATGATATGCATGAATCTATAGATAATTATGATTTTGATGATTTGATTGAGATACCCTCCCTTGATGAGTGTGATGCTTCCTATTCTTATGGCCATGATGCCAATATTAATAATGTTTATGGAGATGAATTTGCTATCCTTCGTTATGTTAAACATGAGATTATTGCTATTGCGCCCGTACTTGATAGTTCCTTGAATCAAAAGCATGATTGCAATGATGTTATTATAAATTCTATTAATGCCAATTGTGTTAATAATATGCAAAACCCCAAGCTTTGGGATGCTAGTTTTGCTATGTCCGCTACTTATTGCAATGATCAAGATTTGGGTGATTCTTCTTTTGATCTTAAAAACTAATTTAAGCCTCACGATGAATATGTTGGCAATAATATTGAAAGTGGGTTTGGAAGAGTGTCAACTTTAAGTAAAAGTAATCCCACATATTTTGAGAGTGTTCAATCTCATGAAATTTTTGATTAAAGTGGGCTTGGAGAGGTCATGACTTTATTTGATGATAATCCCACTATTTTGGAAGAGTGTCAACTTTGCATGCATGTGGATCATGAAGAGAATATTTTATGTGATAGTTATATTGTTGAATTTGAATATGATCCCACATGTAATTATTATGAGAGAGGAAAATATGGTTGTAGAAATTTTCATGTTACAAAATTACCTCTCATTATGTTGAGATTGCTATTGTTTCTTTATTCTTCCTTGCATATGGTAGTTTTTGCTTGTCTTGATAATTTGTTTACTTATAAAACCCATATGCATAGGAAGCAGGTCAGACTTAAACTTGTTTTTCACATGTTTTATGATGCTCTCGTTGTGTTTCAATTGCTATCTTTCATGTGAGCATCATTAAAATTATCAATGCCTAGCTAAAAGCCTTTAATGAAAAGCGCTTGTTGGGAGACAACCCAATATTTCTCTTTTATGTTTTTATGAGAATACACATTATTACCTCTGTATTAATTGTCTTTTTGGTGTTTTAATTAGTTTTTGAGCCAAGTAAGACCTTTGTGGTGGCTTACGGTGATAATTGATTTGATCTTGATGAAAAATAGAAACTTTTGCGCCCAGTAAAATAATTTTCTTTTTTTACAGAGGCATGATCAAATACTGATTATTTTCTAACAAAATTGATATACAAATTTCCCAGGTTGTCCTAATTTTCCAGAATTGTTGGACTTACAAAAGTATTCAAAGTTTACAGATTGCTACAGGCTGTTCTATTTTTGACAGATTTTGTTTTTGAATTGTTGTTTGCTTATTTTGATGAATCTATGGGTAGTATCGGGGGTATGAACCATGGAGAAGTTGGAATACGGTAGACATTACACCAATATAAATAAAGAATGAGTTCATGACAGTACTAAAAATTCGTGATTTATTTTCTTGTACTAACGTACCTCATGAGTTTTCTGTTGAGTTTTGTGTTATGAAGTTTTCAAGTTTTGGGTAAATATTTGATGGTTTGCGGAATAAGGAGTGCAAGAGCCTAATCTTGGGGATGCCCAAGGCACCCCATGGTAATATTGAAGGACAACCAAGCATTTAAGGTTGGGGATGCCCCAGATGGCATCCCCTCCTTTTTCTTTGTCTATCAGTAAATTTACTTGAGGCTATATTTTTATTCACCACATGATATGTGTTTTGCTTGGAGCGTCTTGTATGATATGTGTCTTTGCTTTTTAGTTTACCAAAATCATCCTTTCTGTACACACCTTTTTAGAGGGACACGCATGAATCATGAATTTATTAGAATACTCTATGTGCTTCACATATATCTTTTGAGCTAGGCAATTTTGCTCTAGTGCTTCACTTATATCTTTTTAAAGCACGGCGGTGGCTTTAGTTTATAGAAATCTTTGAACTCTCATGCTTCACTTATATCATTTTGAGAGTCTCTCTAAACAACATGGTAATTTGCTTTGGTTATAAAGTTCGTCCTAACATGATAGGCATCCAAGAGGGATATAATAAAAACTTTCATATAAAGTGCATTGAATACTATGTGAAGTTTGATTCCTCATGATTGTTTTGAGATATAAAGATGGTGATGTTAGATTCATGCTATTGAGTAACTGTAGATTGGTAGAAATACATGTGTTAAAGTTTGTGATTCCCATAGCATGCACGTATGGTGGACCGTTATGTGATGAAGTGGGAGCATGATTTATTTATTGATTGTCTTCCTTAGGAGTGGCGGTCGGGGACGAGCGATGGTATTTTCCTACCAATCTATCCCCCTAGGAGCATGCACGTAGTACTTTGTTTCAATAACTAACAAAATTTTGCAATAAGTATGTGAGTTCTTTATGACTAATGTTGAGTCCATGGATTATACGCACTCTCACCCTTCCCCCATTGGTAGCCTCTGTAGTACCGTGCAACTTTCGCCGGTGCATTACACCCACCATATAACTTCCTCAAAACAGCCACCATACCTACCTATTATGGCATTTCCATAGCCATTCCGAGATATATTGCCATGCAACTTCCACCGTTCCGTTTTATTATGACACACTCCATCATTGTCATATTGCTTTGCATGATCTTAAGATATCTAGAATGATGTTTACATGGATTGTCCTTTTTTGGATGTCATTTGCTACGCTAGATCATTGCACTTCTCGGTACACTGCCGGAGGCATTCATATAGAGTCATATTTTGTTCTAAGTATCGAATTGTAATTCTTGAGTTGTAAGTAAATAAAAGTGTGATGATCATCATTATCAGAGCATTGTCCCATGTGATGAAAGGATGATGGAAGCTATGATTCCCTCACAAGTTGGGATGAGTCTCCGAACTTTACAAAAAATGAAAGAGGCCAAAGAAGCCCACAAAAAAGAGATAAAAGAGAGAAGGGACAATGTTACTATCCCTTTTCCACACTTGTGCTTCAAAGTAGCACCAGGTTCTTCATCATAGAGAGTCTCCTATGTTGTCACTTTCAATACTATTTGGAATTTTTTGTTTTATAACTTGGCATGTATATTCCAATGATGGTCTTCCTCAAATTTCCCTAGGTCTTCGTGAGCAAGCGAGTTGGATGCACACCCACTTAGTTTCTTTTTGAGCTTTCATAAAATTATAGCTCTAGTGCATCCGTTGCATGGCAATCCCTACTCACTCACATTGATATCTATTGATGGGCATCTCCATAGACCGTTGATATGCCTAGTTGACGTGAGACTATCTCCTTCCTTTTTGTTTTCTTCACAACCACCATATTCTATTCCACCAATAGTGCTATATCCATGGCTCACGCTCATGTATTGGTGAAAGTTGAAAAAGTTTGAGAACATCAAAAGTATGAACAATTTATTGGCTTGTCATCGGGATTGTGCATGATTTAATACTTTGTGTGATGAATATTCAGCATAGCTAGACTATATGATTTTGTAGGGATAACTTTCTTTGGCCATGTTATTTTGAGAATACATGATTGCTTTATTAGTATGCTTGAAGTATTATTGTTTTATGTCAATATTAAACTTTTGTTTCGAATCTTATGGATCTGAACATTCATGCCACAATAAAGAAAATTACATGGATAAATATGTTAGGTAGCATTCCACATCAAAAATTCTATTTTTATCATTTACCTACTCGAGGACGAGTAGGAATTAAGCTTGGGGATGCTTGATATGTCTCTAATGTATCTATATTTTTGTATTGTTCCATGCTATTATATTATCTGTTTTGGATGTTTTATATGCATTAATATGATATTTTATATTGTTTTTGGGACTAACTTATTAACCTAGAGCCTAGTGCCAGTTTCTGTTTTTTCCTTGTTTTTGAGTTTTACAGAAAAAGGAATATCAAATGGAGTCCAAACGAAATAAAACTTTACGATGATTTTTCTGAAGGAAATATACCCTAGAGGCAATAATAAAGTTGTTATTTTATATTTCCTTATTCATGGTAAAGGTTTATTATTCATGCTAGAATTGTATTGACCGGAAACCTGAATACATGTGTGAATACATAAACAAACACCATGCCCCTAGTGAACCTATACTAGACTAGTTCGTTGATCAAAGATGGTTAAGGTTTCCTAACCATAGAAATGAGTTATTAGTTGATAATGGGATCACATCATTAGGAGAGAGATGTGATGGACAAGACCCATCAATTAGCTTAGCATAATGATCGTTTAGTTTTATTGCTATTGCTTTGTTCATGTCAAATACATATTCATTCGACTATGAATTATGCTACTCCCCGATACCAAATAAATGCCTTGTGTGCTATCAAATGTCACAACATAACCGGGTGATCACAAAGATGCTCTATAGGTATCTCCGAAGGTGTTTGTTAAGTTGGCATAGATCGAGATTAGGATTTGTCACTCCGAGTATCGGAGAGGTATCTCTGGGTCCTCTCAATAGTACACATCATAAGCTTGCAAGCAAATGACTAAGGAGTTAGTCACAAGGTGATGTATTATGGAATGAGTAAAGAGACTTGATGGTAACGAGATTGAACTAGGTATAAAGATACCGATGATCGAATCTCGGGCAAGTAACATACTGATGGACAAAGGTAATTACGTATGTTGTCATAATGGTTCGACCGATAAAGATCTTTGTAGAATATGTAGGAGCCAATATCGGCATCCAGGTTCCGCTATTGGTTATTGGCCAGAGAGGTGTCTCGGTCATGTCTACATAGTTCTCGAACCCGTAGGGTCCGCACGCTTAATGTTCGATGATGATATTGTATTATATGAGTTATGTGATTTGGTGACCGAATGTTGTTCGGAGTCCCGGATGAGATCACAGACATGACGAGGAGTCTCTAAATGGTTGAGAGGTAAAGATTGATATACAGGACGATAGTATTCGGACACCAGAAGTGTTCCGGAGGGTACCGGGTACATATCGGGTCACCAGAAGGGGTTCTAGGCACCCCTGGCAAAAGATATGGGCCTAATGGGCCAAGAGGGGAAACACACCAGCCACTAGGTGCTGGTGCGCCCCCATATGGCACTACAAAAAAATACACTTCCGTGATGATACGTGTTTGTCACAGTAGGTCGCGTTTTTTGTCATGCATGTACATCCATGACGATTTTATGACAGAATCAAGATAGTCATACATGTGCTGTCGTAGAAGTGTTCCATGACATTACCAAAATTATCATCACAGAAGTGTCCACTTCCATGACTATAAATCGCGTGTCACAGAAGTGCTTTCGTCAAGGGTGACCGACACGTGGCATCCACCGTAACGGAACGCCATTAAGCTATCGGGTCGGATTTTGGATCCGATAACCCGTTAACAGCCCTGACCAATGGGAAATTTCCACGTGTAAAATTCTGATTGGCCAAGGGAACACCTGTCAGCTCGTTAGTGGGCCAGATGTCGCCAGTCCATTGGAGGAGACATGCCTATGATACGTTGACACGGGGCTGGGCCCAAGAGAGGCCCATATAGGTTAAAAAGGCCGGCCCAGTCAAAGGCCCGTAGAACTTAATCATGTACTAGTGGGCCAGCCCAATAACGGCTTGCTTAATAGAGGCCCATTTACGGCCCGAAGCCAGATCTGGCCCGTTAATTGTTCGTCCAATATTTGGGCCCATTTACGGCCCGAAGCCAGATCTAGCCCGTTAATTGTTCGCCCAATATTTGGCCCATTTGCGGCCCAAAGCCAGATCTGGCCCGTTAATTGTTTGCCGAATATTTGGGCCCAACTACAGCGCAGTGACTTTCGGCCTGTTAGAGGCCTGATGTAGACATGGGCCCATTTCAGCCCTGTGTGACTTTCGGCCTGGGAATGGCCCGTGCTGCCCATGGGCCATATATGGTCCAACGGGACATCAGGCCCACTAACGGCCCATGCTAAAGGTGGAAACAATTAAGCCCAACGTGACTTTGGGCCTGTTAAAGGCCTGTCGCGTAATTCGGCCCGTTGATGCCTGTGCTAAGCTTTCGGCCTCCTAAAGGCCCATGATATCAGTGGGCCAACTAAGGCCCGAGATATGTTTCGGCCTGGTAACGGCCCGTGAGCTAACTGGGCCCAAAACGGTCCAGACTACATTTCGGGCTGCTGAAGGCCCGTCGACGACTAGTGAAAATTGAGGCCCTACATGCATTTTGGCCTGCTAAAGGCCCATGGTTTCATCTTGGCCGTAACAGGCCAGTACAATATTCAGCCTGTTAATGGCCCAACGCTACCTGGGCCAAACTAAGCGCTGGGTCGACAAAAGACCCAACTAAAATATAGGCCGGTGTAAGTTTGGGCCTGGCGCAATGTGTGAAGGCCCCAATCATTCGTGCCCAAGAAAGACGCAGGCCGGCCCAATTGTGGCCCGCTAAAAACCTGGCCCATTAGAGTCGAATGTTTCGGTCCGGTCGACTACATTTGATTTTTGTTCAGATAGCGAATGATGGCAGTAACAAGTAGGAATTAAGAACAAACCTACTCTATACAATAAAGAAATTATGGCATAGTAACTAAGAGTAAACCTACACTATACAATAAAGGATTTAAGGTATATTACATCCACTGGGCATCGAAGTTCGCCACCAGTGATCATAAAGCGCAACGAAGAAGCAGATTACAAAAACTGGGCACCATTGCAGCGTAACAAAATAATACTGAACCGAGACCACTTCCAAGACAGTTCAAGAAAGGTTAGCCTTGCGGGGGAACTGCTGCGCAAGCTACTGAGCAAGGCTGTGAGACCGGCCTAGCATGTCGGTCATAGCTGTTTAGCTATGAGGTTCTCATTGGTGTTCTCCTCAATCTTTCTTAGAGATAGGACTTCAAGTCGAAGTTGAGTTGAACTTGGGACTGAAGAAGTCGAACTGATTCAGACAACGAATTATGTGAGCTTGTCTGACTGTTAGTCTCAAGTAACTTGAACACTGCATCAAGACAAGACTTTGGGGTTGTCTCGCTATCTTCAAGATGTTTTGCCTTCTTTGCTGCAATATATGTTGGGTTTGTCTCACAACCTTCAGCAGACTTGTGCATGCCATCAGGCATATCACCCTGAAACAAAGCAGAGAGATGACAGGTTTTCCATGTGTATAAACAAAGATGATAACTGTTCTGTCAATTCTATCCAATTTCAAATTAGAAAATAATGAGTAAGTTCAAAATATCAGTAGCATAATTTGGCATTGTTCATAATGCGGGGAGCTTCACCACACTACTGGATTACCATGTCAACATAACAAGCATAGATGAAGGGTAAATAAAATCATTATATCTATTTTGGATAATGTGCATGGCATGTTGTTCATATCATCAGCCACATCAGTAAGATAAAAACAGGAGATGACAAGGTGCAAACGTGGGCTGCTTCACCACACACTGGATTATAGATCCACAAAAACAAGCATACATATAGGGAGTATTAAGTAATGTGCATGGTATGGATAAGAAATTTGGTTTTAGAAGTAAAACTTAGAACTTACAGTTCTTACGAACATGCATTTTGGTAGAAACAGCAAACTAAACAGCAGTAAACGATAGGGAGTATGAGCAAATTAAACAGCAGTTGAGGATAAAGGCTTTAGAAGGACTGACTTACATTAACAATTAACACCGGCTTTATAATGCCCTTCTCCATGTCAAGGGAAGGATGACTCAAGAATTTCAGCACGGAATCTTCTTCATAAGCATTGTCTGTAGTCTACATTTTGTAGAGAGTAATTATAGAAATGATAATACTGGAAGGGATAGAGGATAATGAAGATAAGATGCAGATTGATGCTACATAATCAACTACCAATCCCTGTAAGTACAAGCGTTACAGGACAAAATGTACTGACAAGAGCAATGGGCTACACTTCTACACTGGCATTGTCTGTGTATTCTACTTGTTGGTAAGATTAAATATAGATCTGATCTTTTTTAGTAAATGGTGGGTGAGGGAGATAAGATGCAGAATTCTACAAAATGAATCAATCCCACTTCCCATAATACAAGAGTGTTTTGAACACTGGTGTACTGTAAAAAACGTTCTTATATTATGGGACGGAGGGAGTAGCTGTTAATGTAAGTACAGTGATAGACCACGTTCAGTCCTTACAAGAGGACTGCAGAGCTAAACCTCTTCAAAAGCATTGGGTTGATTCTAAATTTATGTAAGAGTCCATACGGACCTTATAATGTCTAGCAAATGGACGATTACGAGGCTAACATGTGCAGTGATGCTATATAATCAAACAACTATGAAAGTAAGTATGGTCAGACAGGGCAAGAGGTACTCACAAGAGCAATGCAGTGTGCAGTATAGTTGCGAGATTCTGTGGTCCCTTGAGAACGAATGTTCTTCTGCTAACAATTTTTGTACAAGTGAGACATTAAGGCAAATGCAGAAATGTAGTTCAAATTGTGATGTGATATCATAGATAGTACCTTACGCTGTAGCCGAGACCAATGTGTAACAAGATTATTCCAGTCACCGTCGAATAAATGTAGCACCAGAGACTTTACAGAAATTTCGTTCAGAGGCTTGCCATCAAAGTGTGCTTGCCTCAGGTAGGAACGATACTTCATCAATGAGTGCTTGAAAAGCGCAACCAACCCTTGCTCGTCATCACAATCCAGTTTGCTCCTCGCCTATTTAAAAGAATGAAATCTTGTGTCTTCTGTTAGCAGAAACATATGCAGTAATAACCATGAATAACATTAGTACATTACTTACGCGTAAGTTGCGGAGGAAGACTGGAAATTGTTCTGTGGCTGCGGTATAATCTTTCCATTAAGGAAAGATGCGCACAAAGTTCCTGACAACAACATAAGCTTCATCTTCTAAACTGGGAAGAAATGGAACAGGGGTCCTATTTGCTGCAATTGGGGCTCTCTCTGGTTCAAAAAGGTATTTGGCAACTGGATTTGGTGTACTCTTTGCTGGAATGGGGGTTTTGCGTCGTACAACTGGTGCTATGTCAACTGGCATAATCATATTGTTTGCTGTAGTTGGGGTCTGCTGAGTTGGGGCATCAGAAATGACCAGTGTAGTAGGGCTAGAGTCTGCTAGAGTTGGGGTATTTTGTGGGTCAGGTGATATTGCAACTACACCTAATGGGCTATTTGATTTATCAGGTGCCACTACCTTTTCCAAATATTTTGCTTGTGCTCCTCCACGATCAGCAATCGCCCTCTTCCTTTTGAACGTCTGATACACAAGAACAACATTTGAATGGATAAATATGGTATGACGAAAGATGTAATATGTACTGAAAATGGATAGGCAGGGTGTATTCACATACACGATGTGTAAACTAAGCTAATGGCAGTTCAACAAAGTAGAAGCAATGCAAAGCATCAGTTGCTAGATATGTGTGAGCAATGTAACCTTGGAAAGTTAGAGCAAGTACCTTGATGGGTGAATAAGATAGAGCATCTTCCTCTGACTCATCCACTAGGGAGATACATTGACTTAGGTCTCCCTCTAACTCAGAATCACTGTTAGGATCATATTCTGAGCATGAATCTGTAGGTGGAGAGCGTTTGCATTGCATTGCATCCAGACTTGATTTTAGTCCCTTAATGCCAAGTTTGACAGCCATGGCATTGTTCTGCTTTATTCTGTTCATGCGCGCAAGCTCATAATCATTATGATGCTGTTCAGAATGTGAGATTCATGAAAACATAAATAGTAGTCAGATTATCTATGGAATGCGTTGCGGATTCAACTCGGAGAGTGTCTCCCTATAAACCCCTGCATATGCAAAGTTCGCCTCCCCAACCGTGCTGACCAGACCACACACTGAAATACAAACCCCTTATGTCTCTATAACAGGCAGACACACATTTCAAAACTGAAGTAGGAACATTAGAATCATATGAAATTCGTATTTGAACAAATAAACTAAGCAATTATGAGTGGCGTAATGTTTAGCTTCAAGGGTGGAGTGTTGGTAGTGCGACACAAAGCAAGTAGGAAGATTGTATTCCATGTAAAAGATCGAAACCTATGTAAAAGCTGGAAATGACACTTTCTTTTTATACAATGCAGTGTTCGTTACCCACACATGATGGAAGAGATCACATAGAGAAATACTATTCACTCATGTCTACGGTTCCAGTATTTAGAAATAGGGTGGTCCACCCTAAAATAATATTGACAACAAATATGACAAGGCAAGCATAGATGTAGTGAATCAATCATTTACTTGTGAGCTTACTAGGACAAGTATGCAGAATTGTAACTGCAGTAAGAGACCGTCCAAAATCTGAATGAAGAAGTTTGTCTAGCTCTTATTGTTTGCATCTAATCGACGTGAATAATTGGATATTATATCGAATGAGTAAGAAAGACAAGTAAAATTTTCAACAAACCTAGCTTGCAGTAGTAATCTGTGTCAATGTCACTACGACCAACAATCCAAAATGACTAGTTTATGTTCCAAGGGCCGGAATTTTGAAAACCCTGTGAACTTCAGAGGTACTAAAGATTACCGAAATACATCTGAACCATTAAGTGTAGGTAGCACTGAGCACACAACAAACCCTAATGACAGTCCTGCCTAAGGAGTAAAGAATCAATTAGAAAATGGGTGATGAGGAGTGGCTGCTGAGTGTTGAGGACGTGTCTCAGGATAAATCGGGTTGGCTTGGTGGGTGCTGCACGCCTGAGCCCTGAACGGGCTGGGAAGGTAGCCATGGCGGCACGCCCGGGCAGCGGTGACGCTGTTGGGCGAGCGGCTCCTGGCCTCCTGTTAGTCCGGCGTCTCCTCCTAGAGTCATGCCGTCTGGGGACGGCAAGTCGTCGGCGAGGCAGGCGGCTGGGGGCGAGTAGAGATCGGAAGCGCGCAATAGAACAAAGGGGAATCGGGGCCTGGGACGACCCAAAATCCCAGGGTGGGCCGACCCACCGTGGGCACCCTATAGAGATACACACCCAAGCGGCGAACATGCATTTTCGAAACTAATTTAGGAACATTTAGCCGACCAATTAAACAACTCTGTTTTAATAATATCAGATTCGTATTTGAACAACTAAGCTTGTTTAGCTTGATGGGTGGAGCAGTGTTATTATGACGTGAAGCACGTATTCTGATCGTATAGTGATCATAAAAGGGGGAAACTCTAAGCATATTTTTTTAGCAAAAGAGGGTTTCCCCTCCGATTTCTATTAAAGAAACCACCACGGAACCAACATGATCAATTAAACCCTAAGCATGATCAATTAAATCGTATTATGGTTGTGCCATGGCTGATTTGAAGCTGCAAACCGGAGAAATGATATTTAGCATCCATTGTTTGCTTCGAACTAAGAACTAAATTCTAAGAGCTAAAAAGAAAGTAGACTAACCAAGTTAAGATCTATTTTCTGGTTGAGATCAAAAAGTTGAGGAGATATGAAGTACCACCTCTCTTGCGGTGCCGTGTAGGCACCGGCGGTGCGATGGCTGTCGGTGGCGTTGAAGCAGATCTGCGACGATAGACGGGTGCATTGGGGGATAAGTACCGTTGCAGTGGAAGAGAAGGTCGTGTGAGCGGCCCCGGCAAAGAGGACGACGATGCCGATGAAGCGAGAGGACGCGATGCAAGGCTATTGGTCCATCGCCGTGGATGAGAAATGTCCATCTCTAGCAGTGGACAACGCAGTATTGGTAGGCGCTCCGGCATGGTGGAGGACGGTGGCGATGGATGTGGTGGAGGACATCGGCGATGGATGGGGTGGCAGACGGAGGCTGGTGTGGGGATGGGGTGTTCTAGCGCGGACGGTGTATGAATGGGAAAATGGAGGGAGAGGTACGGGGAACCATGTTTTTGGGACGCGCTTGTCTGAAATATGGGAAAGTTATGAACTTATCCCCCGTTTAAAATTTGGACGTCTCGTCGGTTGGGGATAGGACGGTTGAGGGAGTCCTGGATTAGGGGGTATCCGGACAGCCGGATTATATCCTTTGGTCGGATTGTTGGACTATGAAGATACAAGATTGAAGACTTCGTCCCGTGTTCGGATGGGACTCTACTTGGCATGGAAGGCAAGCTAGGCAATACGGATATGTATATCTCCTCCTTTGTAACCGACCTTGTGTAACCCTAGCCCCCTCTGGTGTCTATATAAACCAGAGGGTTTTAGTCCGTAGGACGACATACAATCATACCATAGGCTAGCTTCTAGGGTTTAGCCTCTCCGATCTCGTGGTAGATCAACTCTTGTACTACTCATATTATCAAGAATAATCAAGCAGGATGTAGAGTTTTACCTCCATCAAGAGGGCCCGAACCTGGGTAAAACATCGTGTCCCCTGCCTCCTGTTACCATCCGCCTTAGACGCACAGTTCGGGATCCCCTACCCGAGATCCGCCGGTTTTGACACCGACATTGGTGCTTTCATTGAGAGTTCCTCTGTGTCATCATCATTAGGCTTGATGGCTCCTTCAATCATCGATAGCGATGCAGTCCAGGGTGAGACTTTTCTCCCTGGACAGATCTTTGTATTCGGCGGCTTCGCACTGCGGGCCAACTCGGTTGGCCATCTAGAGCAGATCGAGAGTTATGCCCCTAGCCACCAGGTCAGGTTTGGAAGCTTAAACTACACGGCCGATATCCGCGGAGACTTGATCTTTGACGGATTCGAGCCCCTGCTTAGTGCGCCACACGGTCACGATGAGCATGATTTAGCTCTGCCATCGGACAGTGTCCAGGAGATCGCGCCGGCAACCGCTCCGACCCTCAATTCGAAGCCAGTTGCGCCATCCATGGATGGGTGGATAGACCCCGCACGGAGGCCGCACTCTCATTGGTGATTGAGCCGAGTATCGACCTTACCCTTCACGGGAGCCGTGACGCCCAACTACCAGATTCCTCCCCGGCCACGGACTCCGAACCTCCTGCACCCGTGCCTATCGAATCTGATTGGGCGCCGATCATGGAGTTTACCTCCGTGGATATTTTTCAGCACTCGCCCTTCGGCGACATACTGAACTCATTAAGGTCTCTCTCCTTGTCAGGAGAGTCCTGGCCGAACTATGTCCGGCGGGATTGGGATGCGGATGATGAATAAATTCGTCGCCTAACCACCACCCACTTAGTAGCCACTGTCGACAACTTAACCAACATGCTCGACTTCAACTCCGAAGACATCGACGGTATGGATGACGATGCGGGAGACGAAGAGGAACCACTGCCACAGGGCACTGGACAACCACCTCATCATATGATATATACATGGTGGACACACCCAAAGAAGGCAATGGCGGCGAGACAGTGGAGGATGACCCCTCCAAGAAGCAACCCAAGCGCCGACGTTAGCGGCGCCGCTCTACGTCTCGCCAAAGCAAAAGCGGTGACACCGGCACAGGAGATAATAGCACTTCGGACAGTGCCGAAGACAACAACAATCCCCTCCAGCAAGATTGAGAGCAAGAGGATGGAGAAGCCAGCCCTCCCGAGAGAGCGGCAGATGGAGAGGCGGAGGATGATAATTACATGCCTCCCTCTGAAGACGAGGCAAGCCTCGACGATGACAAATTCATCATGCCTGAGGATCCCGTCGAACAAGAGCGCTTCAAGCACCGGCTTATAGCCACGGCAAATAGCCTTAAGAAAAAGCAACAGCAGCTTCAAGTTGATCAAGACTTGCTAGCCGACAGATGGACAGAGGTCCTTGCGGCCGAGGAATATAAACTCGAACGCCCCTCCAAGAGTTACCCAAAACGTAGGTTGCTACCCCGACTGGAGGAGGAAGCACTCAAACCTACATCTCCAGCATATGATGCGGCTGACCGACTACCTCGTGGCCGCGACAGAGAGGCATTTCAGCCAAAAACTCAGCCCGCACCCCGACGCCACTCAAATAAAAATGACAAGGCACGGGGAAACACGCTAGACCTGCGAGACATATTGGAGGACAAAGCAAAACATGCAAGATCGATCTACGGATCACGAGGGCACGCCACTATGCGAGACGATAACCGTCACGCCGGATACACTAAAAGTAAATCCGGCCGAGCCAAACACAGTGGACAAGACTCATTCGAGCTGGGTCGTAATATAGCCCAGTACAGAGGCGCCGCGCACCCCCTATGCTTCACAGACGAAGTAATGGATCATCAAATCCCAGAGGGTTTCAAACCCGTAAATATCGAATCATACGACGGCACAACAGATCTTGCGGTATGGATCAAGGACTTCCTCTTGCACATCCACATGGCCCACGGTGATGATCTACACGCCATCAAATACCTCCCACTCAAGCTCAAAGGACCAGCTCGACATTGGCTCAACAGCCTGCCAGCAGAATCCATTGGCTGTTGGGAAGATCTGGAAGCCGCATTCCTCGACAACTTCCAGGGCACTTATGTGCGACCACCAGACGCAGATGACTTGAGCCACATAATTCAGTAGCCAGAGGAATCGGCCAGGCAATTCTGGACACAGTTCCTAACAAAGAAAAATCAAATTATCGACTGCCCGGATGCAGAGGCCCTAGCAGCCTTTAAGCACAACATCCGCGATGAGTGGCTCGCCCGGCACCTTGGCCAGGAAAAGCCGAAATCTATGGCAGCCCTCACGACACTCATGACCCGGTTTTTTGCGGGAGAGGACAGCTGGCTGGCTCGCAGCAATAACATATCAAAGAACCATGGTACTTCAGATACCAAGGACGACAATGGCAGGTCACGTCACAACAAACATAAGAGCCACATCAACAATGACAATACCGAGGATACGACAGTCAATGCCGGATTCAAAGGCTCTAAACCCGGTCAGCGGAAAAAGTCATTCAAAAGAAGCACTCCTGGCCTGTCCAGTTTGGACCGTATACTCGATCACTCATGTCAAATACACGGCACCCCCGACAAGCCAGCCAACCACATCAACAGGGATTGTTTGGTGTTCAAGCAGGCCGGCAAGTTAAATGCCGAAAACAAAGACAAGGGGTCACATAGCGATGACGAGGAGGAGCCCCGACACCCGAAAACTGGAGGACAGAAGAGGTCCCCCCCACAAGTGCGGATGGTGAACATGATATACGCAACCCACATCCCCAAGAGGGAGCGGAAGCGTGCACTAAGGGAGGTATATGCGTTGGAGCCAGTCGCCCCAAAGTTCAACCCATGGTCCTCTTGTCCGATCACCTTCGATCGCAGGGAGCACCCCACTAGTATCTGTATGGCGGATTCGCCGCACTGGTCCTAGACCCAATCATTGACGGATTTCACCTCACTCGAGTCCTTATGGATGGCGGCAGCAGCCTGAACCTGCTTTATCAGGACACAGTGCACAAAATGGGTATGGACTCCTCAAGGATCAAACCCACAAAAACGACCTTTAAAGGCGTCATACCAGGTGTAAAGGCCCATTGCATAGGCTCAGTCACACTGGAAGTGGTCTTCGGATCCCTGGATAACTTTCGAAGCGAGGAGTTAATCTTCGATATAGTCCCGTTCCGCAGTGGCTATCATGCACTGCTCGGGTGACCACATTTGCGAGATTCAATGCGATACCGCATTATGCATACCTCAAGCTCAAGATGCCAGGACCTTGGGGGGTCATCACAGTTAATGGAAACACAGAGCGCTCTCCCCGTACGGAGGAGCACACTGCGGCCCTCGCAGCAGAAGTGCAAAGCAGCCTCTTAAGGCAATCCACCAGTTCGGCGATTAAAGACCCGGACACCTTTAAGCGCGCCCAGAGTAATCGGCAACAAGACCTCCTGGCACGTTCCGAGCTCGCATAGCAATGCGGCCCCCGCCCCAGCCCCAGCCAAATGACGAAATCCGTGCCACGCGTACACAATTACGCATTGAAAATACCATGGGCACAGGTGGGGAGGGGGGCACGACTACGGCACACCCCAAGACGCGGCTCAACCGCAATAGGGGCTTCCCGCTTTGTTATTTTTCTCTCTTTCAGGACTTTAATCTCTGGAAAACCTGTCCGGCAGTACGATTGCCGGACACATGATGCAGCAACCAAGGAGGCAGAAAGCTATGTCACACTACTGAACTCCCATGTGGATTCCGATAACGAGTGAAATACTTGCTTTAAATGCCATTCCTCAGCTTGCCATTGAAGGGGACATGTCAAATAGTCCTACTTTCTGCTTATCGTACTACTTGTATCATTCTGCTTTAACACACCTTTTTGAGTAAACAATGCATAGCACTAGACTATTATCGCATTCTCTATTCTTATTTTTCTACATATATATATATATATATATATATATATATATATATATATATGTTCATCCATGACATCCAGCACCCGTACACTCTGGTACGGCCCAGTAAGCTAGGGGCTTAAGCATACCCCATAATACGGCATGAGAAGTCCGAACACTTTCGACAGTGCGGCACCCCTAACTTATAGCATTATATGCATCAGCTCCGAATCATGTCTTGGGTCAATAGTTGGGTTTGCCCGGCTACCATGTTTTGGTACCTTACGTTCCGCTATATCGGCTAAGGTAGCACTGGGAGAACTACTGCGATTGTGCCCCGGTTCAGCTGGGCTAAGCACCTCAGTAGAGAAAGCTAAAACTAACTGTCATGATAAGGCGAGAGCTGGTCGCTGTTCGAGAGGTTTCGAGTCCCTAAAGACTTATCCCGCTTAGAGCGAGGAGTCGGCTTTGTCCGGCTTAAGGCGTGTATAGCGCCCCGAATTCGGCCTTCCGAATACTAGGGGCTTCGCCAAAATTTAAAATTATAGAATTCTATGGCTAAGTGAGAGTGATAAAGCATTATAGTCCGATTGCTTTGTTCGTTGTGCTGAGCACCTCCCTCGAAGGACCCAAAAATAGGAAAAAGAGTGCTCAGGTTTATCCCGAACACCCCAGCACTCGTGGCGTGGGGGCAGAAGCCAACGACTAGCCATCTCTCAGGTTTGATAAACAGCCGAACAGAAGGTAATATTTTAAATTCAAACAAGCGTTGCATAGGGCATATGAACAAGTTTTCATAATACATGATCATACGAGCAAGTTCATTCAAATATTACATCTTTCGCACACTCGTCCGCTACAAGACAGGCACCCTTCAGGACACCCTCATAATACATCTCGGGGTGGCGATGCTCCTTGCCTAGCGGCAGCCCCTCCTTCACCAGCTTCTCGGCGTCCATCTTGGCCCAGTGCACCTTTGCACGGGCAAAAGCCCGACGGGCACCTTCAATGCAGATGGATCGCTTGATGACTTCTAGCCGTGGGCAGGCATCCACAAGCCGCCTCACCAGGCCGAAGTAGCTGTTGTGAAGAGAGTCGCCAGGCCACATCCGAACTATAAAGCCCTTCATGGCCTGTTCGGCCGCCTTGTGCAGCTCGACCAGTTGCTTTAGCTGGTCGCTCATAGGCATCGGGTGTTCGGTCCCAGTATACTGAGACCAGAACAACTTCTCCGTCGAGCTTCCCTCCTCGGCCTGGTAATACTTCGCAGCATCCACGCTGCGGGGCAAATCTGCGAATACTCCTGGAGAGCTCCGGACTGGGTAAGTAACAAGTAATTCACTTTCACATGCTTGCTTTGCATATTGAATGCCTTACCTGCCGCTATCTTCCACATCGCCTCAATTTCCTGGAGGGCCTTTTGTGCTTCGGCCTTGGCATGCTTTGTGCTCTCGAGGGCCGCGGCAAGCTCGGACTCTCGCGTCTTCGAGTCAAGCTCCAAAGCCGCGTGCTTCTTCACGAGAGCCTGGAGCTCTTGCTGCACCTCGCACACCCGTGCCTCTTGCCTTTCCCGCTCGGTGCGCTCCTTGGCCGCTTTGTCTTCGGCCTCGGACAGCGCTTGCTTCAGGGTGGCCACTTCAGTCGTGGCCCCTGGCACATTCATGATGATCCTGACATTTCGCAACCACATTTTCCTTTATATATAGACAAGGTATTACTTACCTTTGTTCTCCTCGAGCTGCCTCTTGGCAAGGCCGAGCTCTTTCTCGGACCCCTCGAGGTCCTGCTTTAGTGCGGCGACCTCCGCAGTCAGTGCGCAGAGGTCACCAGCGAAGCCTGCGTACGCATAGACATACTTATATTAGATTCCTGCAGATATTATTGATCCTCTATTCGGCTTTTCTTTGTGAACACCAAACAGAGCATCAGGGGCTACTGTCTATGAGGTAATATTTTCCTATATATTAAACACTTACCTCAAAGCCTGTTAGAAGGCTGGCAGAGGCTTCAGTCAGTCCGCTCTTGGCGGACTGAACCTTCTTGATCACCGCACTTATAATAGTGTGGTGCTCTTCGTCGATGGAAGCGCCGCGAAGCACTCCCAGCAGGTTGTCCAGTGCCTCTGGATGGACAGAGGTCACCGGCATGGGCGTCTTGCTCCTTTTGGAAGGGGGCCGCCTGCCCGAGTCCGGAACCACTGGAGGTTCCGGCGCGGTGTTCGGCTGAGAGCCGAACTTGGAGCCCCCAGGAGCCTTGCTCCCTTTGCTCCTGGAGTCCGGAAGGTCGCCTTGAGGCGCCTCCGGGACTGTCTCCTCCCGGCTCGGTGCCCCCTGAGACAGTACCTCGGCATTGTCCGTAGGGCAAGGAGAGGTGGCGGTTGGAAGTGTATCACTATTCATATCTGACGAGTCCAAGGAACCGTCAGACGATGATACATCGATACGGGCTTGGGGCGGACTGCATAATCATTTTCAACGTTAGTAGAAGTAGTGCGGCAAAGGTATGCTATGATTTACTCTGGTGTCGGAATACTTACGACTTCGCTAGGGGCTTGGCCCTGAGCAGCCACTTGTCTTCGCCGTCGGCGGCGGTGGTGGAACAGTCCGGAAGGAGAGTCCTTCCCTTCTTGGACCCTTCGGCCTCCCCGGTTGGGGCGGCCTTCCTCTTCTTGTCTCCCCCGGCTAGAGGGGGAGAGTCTTTGTCTTCCTTCTCCTTGTTTTCGTGGGAGGAGTGCGTCTCGGAGTTATCGGACGACGAGTCCGATACCACCTGGCGCCGGAAACTCTTTCGGGTTCCCTTGGCCTTCTTCTTGGTCTTATCCGGCACCTCATAAGGAGTCGGAGTCCGCATCTCCGTCAGGAGAGCGTCCACAGGGTCTCCGGGCAGAGGGGCCGGATAATTGATCTGCTCCGATGTCTCCACCCAGTCCTATCAAAGGCATGGGAGCTCAGACCCCGCACATGATTAAGCTATGGGAAATAAACACCCTATCAAATGTACATAACTTACCGGATTTGCAGAACGCTTCGCGCTTAGCCCGCGGTCCTCGTTAAGAGAAGGAGGGACCTCGGAGCCCTTGAACAGCACCCTCCAGATGTCTTTATGTGTTGTGTCGAAGAGCTCGCTTAGAGTCTGGTGCCGGGCTGGGTCGAACTACCATAAGTTGAAATCCCGTTGTTGACACGGGAGGATCCGGCGGAAGAGCATGACCTGGACTATGTTGACAAGCTTATGTTTCTTGCTTATCATGTTCCGGATACACTTCTGGAGTCCATCCAGCTCCACCGATGAACCCCAGGACAGGCCCTTCTTCTTCCAGGAAGTGAGCCGCTTGGGGATTCCGGATCAAAACTCGGGGGCCGCCACCCAGTTGGTGTCGCGCGAATCGGTGATGTAGAACCACCCCGATTGGCACCCCTTTATGGTCTCCACGAAGGAGCCCTCGAGCCATATAACGTTGGGCATTTTGCCCACCATGGCTCTGCCGCATTCTGCTTGTTGGCCGCCCACCACCTTCGGCTTGATATTGAAGGTCTTCAGCCACAGGACGAAGTGGGTCGGATGCGGAGGAAAGCCTCACACACGACGATGAACGCCAAGATGTTGAGGATGAAATTCGGGGCCAGATCATGAAAGTCTAGCCCGTAGTAGAACATGAGGCCGTGGACAAATGGATGGAGGGGAAACCCTAGTCCACAGACGAAGTGGGGGAGGAAAACCACCCTTTCGTGAGGTTCTAGGGTAGGGATGACCTGCCCCGCGGCTGGCAGCCGGTGCGCATATCCGCGGCTAAGTATCTGGCTCCACGTAGCTTTTTGATGTGTCCCTCCGTGACGGAGGAGGCCATCCACTTGCCTCCCGCTCCAGACTTGTTTGGAGAGAGTTGAGGAGAAGGATGTGGACTGGGGTGTTGGAGCTCGAGTGCGCGAGAATGGATGAGCAAGGAGGAAGAAGGCAAGGGAAGAAAAAGGTGAGATCTTATCCCTTTATAAGGGCGGACTAAACTGCGTGCCCCTACTAGCCTGGTAAAACTCGCTTATCCCCCAAGCGTCGTAATTGATGGCGCGGTTGGGTTACCCACGTCCGTATTGATGAGAATCCCGTAATAAGGGGAACATGATCTTTGCTTTGACAAGACGTGTCAAGAAACCACCTCCCGTTATGTGCGGGGCTGGTTAGAGAAAAACGGTTCGAATAATTATCGGGCCATGACATGATGTCATGCTGCCAAAACGTGTCAGCAGATTAGATTTGTGGAAATATTATTCTCTCTACGGTGGTATGTGGAACTTATTTTGCAGGGTCAGACACTATCCTTGTATTCAAACTCTTCTGCGGTGTATTCGGAGGAGGAACCCGCCTTGCAATGCCGAAGACAACACTGCACGCCGGACTCATCGTCATTGAAGCCTGGTTCAGGGGCTACTGAGGGAGTCCTGGATTGGGGGGGTATCCGGACAGCCGGATTATATCCTTTTGCCGGACTGTTGGACTATGAAGATACAAGATTGAAGACTTCGTCCCGTGTCCAGATGGGACTCTACTTGGCATGGAAGGCAAGCTAGGCAATACAGGTATGTGTATCTCCTCCTTTGTAACCGACCTTGTGTAACCCTAGCCACCTCCGGTGTCTATATAAACCAGAGGGTTTTAGTCCGTAGGATGACATACAATCATACCATAGGCTAGCTTCTAGGGTTTAGCCTCTCCGATCTCGTGGTAGATCAACTCTTGTACTACTCATATTATCAAGAATAATCAAGCAGGACATAGGGTTTTACCTCCATCAAGAGGGCCCAAACCTGGGTAAAACATCGTGTCCCCTGCCTCCTGTTACCATCCGCCTTAGACGCATAGTTCGGGACCCCGTACCCGAGATCCGCCGGTTTTGACACCGACAACGGTAATCTCGCATCTCGCAAATATTTGCCTAGAGCGATTTCGGGCAAGGAGAGGGTGGTTGGCGCCCACGGTGTATGAACGGGGCTGACAGGTAGGGCGGTTGTGTCACCTCTGAGTGAAGTTACAAACCTGCCCCTATTGAAAAATATTTGCCTACATCAATTTCGGCCGAGTCGAGTATGTTTTGCCGCCCACCGTGTATGAATGGGGAATGGAGGGAGAAACAGAGGTCTTTCAGACGAGCTTGAATCAAATGAGTTTTGCCGCCCATGTTTGACGCCCACTGTGTCGGAATGGGCTTAGAGGCGGTCGTGTCACATCTAATTGAAGTTACTAACCTACCCATATTTAGAGCAGTGGAAATCGGGCCGATGGATTGTCTGTGTAATGGGTAGACAGTAATTTCCATCTCCCAAACACTTGGCTTCGGGCAGCCGACGTGGGAGTGGACATTTTGCTACTTCTTTCGAATTTTGGGACAATAAGCATCCATGTTTACCCTGGGAACTAAATTCGAATCCATTTTGTATTCCTATATGAATCTTTATAAATCATTCTATGTGTTTTTGTATATCTTCAAAAGGATGAAAAAGATGTATTCCATTGTCATATATGAATATGGTTTACAAATGCCGATACTCAAATTCAGAAACTAGAATGCAGTTTAAGGTGAATTCGAATATTTGGAACACTTCATGTCCAACTCAAATGCCACACGCAGCATAATGTGTACTCCCATTTAGATATGTACACAAGTGATGTATCAAGATTCAAATACCGAGTCAATCAACCAAGAATGTACAGAACTAACAGACATATAAACACTTATAGAGTATATCGATCAATAATATCAACTAACATACATAAGCCAGCCCGTTGTACTTTTTTTGGCTACAACAACATCCTTTTTTAGCCAGCATCTTGGCCCTTTCCGATGCGTGCCACTTATGGTCCATCTATACTACTACTATTGCTGAATGCACATTCAGCCCAATTGGCATATTTGTAGGTCTGGCACAGCAATCCAAATGAAATGTCTCCGAGTCTTATCAATTAATACAGACTTGTGCTTAAATAAAATTACAAACCAGAAAAACAATTATTACATGATCTCTAAAACAAATGGTTTGATTGATTACATGAACAGACAACACAGAGGTTATTCAACTATGGCAAGAACATTTCACCTATGATTTACCAAGTAGGAATTTAATTTCCTTTTTTCCTTCAGGACCTTAACAATCTGGTCAGTCTCAGCTTGCTTCATTTTGAAATCCACCAAATATTTAATGGTTGTCTTGAGTACTACTTGTGATTGTGCTTTTTGCTTCCTCAACATGTCAACTTCATCTCTAAGTGCAGAAGCAGAATCTCTTTCTACCACTAGTTTAGCCTCTAGAGCATCAGCAGTTGGCAATTCATAATGCATGATTGGGCTGGTGCCACTGTTGTAGGATGATGCAACGTCCATGGGGACCTTGCTCTTTGATCTTTGGCTAACCTGTTTTGCCATTAAAGTTCCGATTGGATTTAGAAAAGTTGAAGTTAGCAAAACATCTCAACTGGGAGTTATAACAGCAAACCAGTTAAACAAACAAGGAATGAAAGAGTTTCAATTGGATGCTGAAAAGTAGTTATTAACATCATTGTAACCCGTTGTTGCAGCAGCAAAGCAGTTAAACAAACAAGTAGATATTTAAGTTAAGGCAAACATGTAATTCTTAACAGTAAGTATCAAACACATAGATAGGCGCAATCTACAATATTATTAACAGGTTGTGCCATTATGTAATCAGTGGAAAACTAAATTAAGCCAAGCAACGTAATTGAACAATTTTGCAATAAGTGGATAACTAAAATTCCGAGAAGTAGGTAACTGAACTTACGCTAGTTCTTTGTATAGGCACACTGCAACTTCTTTTTCGCTTACAAGGTTGTACGAAGGAGTCCATGGCATCAATTGCTTGGATACGCAATCCCAATACTTCTTTCTTCCCACACTACATGGGTAAGTCAAATGGTTAATCTGGTAAGATGGTGCGTCCTTGATATGTTATATGAGGACGTGTAGTCACACTAGTTGTAGCCAAACACATCACACTGGCTTTTACTGTATATTTCATGCGATTAATTTTGGCATATCGAGATATAAGCAATCTACAATAGGATGAAAAGACTGGCATCCTTCACATTATTGGCGAACTCAGTTCATAGAAACAAGCAATTCAACCATTCTGTGGGTAAATCAAAAGGGCCACTGGAATATTTTTCACTATCCAATCATACACGCAAAAAGGGGCGACGCCACCATAGGGGCTGGTATGGGCGGCCGCCTCAGGTTGTTGGAAAGTGTGCACCTAGTTTGAGTCGTCTAGGTTGGCCCATGCTAGTTTTGTTCATCCCAATGCACGAGCAGGCAATGTAAAAAATGAAGAAAAATGTTTCAATTTGGATGGGCCAATAACATAAGTGCAAGGCAGGCCCTATAGCAGGCTCGCGGCCCAAACGAGCGCCTCCCATATCGATCGACAGCAAGAAAAATCCCAATTCATTGGCTCCAGCCTGCAGTCTGGTTCGCTCCTAACCTAGCCTCCTATGGACAAACTGACACAGCACTTCCTCGCGCCCTCATGTGAGGGCGGTCGCCAGGCTTCAAGCGAACAGAAGGACAAGAAGATGAAGATCCAACCCTGGGTGTAGCCTGCGTGGGAGGCAGTGGCAGCAACACGGGCATGGCATCGAGCTTGCGCAAACGGACAGTCGCAGCTTGCAAGAGTAGCATGCGCAACGAGCAGGTACATCACATCCCTGATTATATCTAATTCAACTCTTCAATTTCTGGCTAATAGTTAAACCTGACGGTGTTGTAAAACTGCTTGTATGTAGGGAATCTATGAGAAAATGAAACTAATTTCTACTTATTTTATAACTCCCCCAATCAATACTGAACGGACTGAATCTGATGTATCTAATCAAGTTTCATGTGCAAACATCCAAGCTCATATTGTTCTTGATCCTGAAGTATCTAATGAACAGACTGCTAATGAAGGATTTGATGCAAACATTTTACATGCTCCTGGTGATGAACATATAGTGTCTAATGAGGGATCTAATGCAAGCATTTTGCAAAGCTCATTGAAGGATTTAGTGTCTAATGATGATCTACTATGTTGAGAGAGATAGAGATTTGCTGGCATTGATGACAAGCAAATTATAGTGCATTTTCATAGCTTGAGGAAACGTCGAGGCCATCTACCAGAAAGTCCCCGTATCATGACAACATAGCATAAATACTTTTCTAATCTGTTGTTTGAAACTATTGGCATACTTGTGCAGGATAGATATATTGATATGCAGTTTGCGCACTGGTTATACGTGCAATTACACTTTGATATTTTCAGCCAGAGAACGAATAATTCAGGCAGGTACAAACCATGTTTGTAGTCCTTGTACACCATGTTGCATTTTGTGTTTTTTGGTGCTTGCATCATTTAGTGTTTATAATCTGAACTACTTTGGATCATTAGCTGGTTTTCAAAGTGCATGTAGCTTCACATTTCTCAAGTTATGTTGGAGTGCAAGTGCCTTCATATTTTTTTAAGTTAAATGTTCGCCCCTGGTAACTTGAATTTGTGGATCAGCCACTGCACACAAATCATACATGAATGCCAGTATGAATTAAATGAAATGCAGGGACTTACGCTAGCTCGTTGTACAGGCTCACTGCAGCTCTACTTGCGCTTGGGATGTTCCATGTACAAGTCCATGTTACCACTTGCTTGGATGTGCAGGACTTGTGCTCCTTGCATCCACCTCTACATTTTTGACACGGCGAATGGTTGATCAAATAAGAGGAATCGACCATGATGTTGTACCAGAGGACAGATACTTACAAGGTTATACGGGTGTGCAGGATGTGTACCAGATCCCGTAACGCCATCATGCTTCGCTAAAAAATGGATTTGCTTGTTTCAGATGATATCTCCAGAAGAAATAAGAGTTAAAGTCAAAGTTGCATAGGCGTGTAAGCTAAGAGAGCAGTGAAAGGATATCCAAACATCGTCGGAACAGTGCACAAGGGAGTGATGTGTGGATACCTAGTTCGGGCCGGCATTTGGGCATGCTCGCCTAGCTAGAGTGCGGGTCACTTTAGAGCCGTTAAGGGTGATGCGCTAGTGTTGGCTGGATGCGCACGGATGCATATCTTGAGTGGCAGCGGAGCGCTACGATGCGGTGGACGAGACCGTTCGTGAATCCCCAACGGCCTCGGGGGGCGGAGGTGCGACGATGTGCTCGGTGAAGTAGCCCCGGTGAGCTGGGAGACGGCGTCGGTGAAGCGCACCTGATGCGGTGGAACTCGGCGTCTGTGAGGCACGTCAGTTGCAGGCCGACGTTGTCGGTGGACCACCTGGTGCGGTGGACGAGGGCGTAGATGAGGTAGCTCCGGTGCGGTGGTGAAGCGCGATTGTCGTCTTCGTCGTCGTCGTCTAGCATAGAGGTGGGGAACGGTGGGGAAAGAGACGAGACGAGGGGCGATTCGAGGGTTGGCGGTGAATTAGGGATTTGAGCAATCTGGGCGCGGAAGGGGACGGTGGAGAAGAGAGATTTTGCAGGGCTGGAATTGGGGCCGCCAGATATTTCAATCCGAAACGTGGAAGCGCGAACTTATATTGTCATCGTCCTTTTTTAGGGGGGAGGGGGTGGGTGGCTGGGTGTTACGCGTCCGTCTGACACACGCGACCACCCCGATATGACTATGCTTTGGTGCCTTAAGGCACCTGCCTTTGTGTCCATGACATGTGGGCCCAACAGGTGGCTGGCCCACATGTCAGTGACCCAAAGGCAGTTTCCTTTAAGGCACCGAAGCAGCGTCCACCCCGACACGACCCTGGTCTGCCTGGTGCACCTACATTTGAGAATGCAAACGAATCTTCTTTCATTTGCAAACGAATCTGTATGTATTACCATGCCCGTGTTTTCCTTGCAATAATTAGTCATTCGAAACGAGATACTCCATCCGTTCACTTTTCTAAGTCGTTTCAGACAACTTAAAGTGAACTGCTTTGCACATTGTTTGAAATGTCTTCAAGGTCTTATAAAAGTGAACAGAGGGAGTACTATAAATTAATTAATGAGGAGTTATTTGAAAAAAATCAAAACGGTACCCACGTTAACGTGGATTAGAGTGTGTGTCACATAATTAGTTATTTGAATTAGAGTGTGTGTCACGTAGTTAGTTATTTGAATTAGAGTGTGTGTCACATAGCAATCTCCAATTCTAACGTGGATTTTGCATTTCACTGTATCCACGCTACTTTTTTAATACAAATTCATATGTATATGATGAACACCATGGTAGTGAGAAAACTTTTGGATGGTTTCAAACATATGACCTACAAAAGAGCACAACAAACTGAGTCAATGTCAACTTTTCGAAACTTAGTATGGCACGAATTCGAAATAATTACTCGTATGCCTGGTCCTCGGTTCAAATCTTACAATGTACACCGAATTGAAACATCAATATTAAGTCTCGTACTATGTACATT